>NC_137143.1:9987420-9994920 GCF_949319135.1 Squalius cephalus
CAAGACGGACAACTTTCTAATTTACATTAACCATCTCCGACCAACAGGAAGAGAGATATTTTGGTTTGAATGTGGATTTTCTGAAGAATTTTCTCTCCCTCTCTCTGTGTCTATGTGTGTGTGAGGGGAGGGGGGGAGGGATTTGACTATTGCTTTTATATTGTTAATCAAGGTTTCAGGGGCTTTTGGGGTCCTTAACGTGCTCAAAAACTCTTGAAACTTTGCACACAGGTCAGAACCCACGGCCATCAGGGCCGGGCTGAAGCTGGTACCCGGGCGTGGCTGGGGGGCTCAACAGCGCCCCCTTGAACGGGGTTCTAAAACTTGGTCCATATATCAAACACGCTTGCATGAATTAATATGAAACTCGGTACACATATAGATCTCATCGTGCCGAAGGGGGGAGGGGGGGAGGGATTTGACTATTGCTTTTATATTGTTAATCAAGGTTTCAGGGGCTTTTGGGGTCCTTAACGTGCTCAAAAACTCTTGAAACTTTGCACACAGGTCAGAACCCACGGCCATCAGGGCCGGGCTGAAGCTGGTACCCGGGCGTGGCTGGGGGGCTCAACAGCGCCCCCTTGAACGGGGTTCTAAAACTTGGTCCATATATCAAACACGCTTGCATGAATTAATATGAAACTCGGTACACATATAGATCTCATCGTGCCGAACAACTTTCCCCTGGTCAAGTTTTACGCCAGCCCAACAGGAAGTCGGCTATTATGGGTTGTTTGGAAAACACTTGCTGTGGAATGTGAAATACTCCTCCTAGAAAATTCACCGTGTCCCCTCCAAAGTCGGTGTGCATGTAGTCAAGACTTTGAGGATGCTAAATTGCGGACGGATTTTTGATATCTCGAACGGTTTGGCCGTGGCGAGGAATCGAATTTATGGCGAGAAAAGAGAAACACGAAGTGGAATAACTTCTGCATACATTAACTGATCTTGATGAAACTTCAGCAGTGTGTTCGTGGTAAGAGGCCGATCAGATGGATGTAGCTATTGTGATTCAAAGTTATAGCGCCACTAACTGGCAGCAGGAAGTGTGTCACTTTCAACATGCTTTTGACAAAAGTAACTACAGTAAAAAAAACTCAGTTCATATATTGATCTCATCGACCCGGACAACTTTCTAATTTAAAGTCATTAGCTCTGACCATCAGGAAGTCAGATATTTTGGTCTGAATGTGGATTTTTTTGCAAAATCAGCCTCTGAATTTTTAGCCACCTTTATCTAAGTGGTTTATTTTATTCCCACCAAACTTTTTCAACATGCATGATAAAAATATATTAATGATGCTAAATTGTGAACGGATAATAAATATCTCAAACGGTTTTGCTATGGCGAGGGATTAAAGTATTGTCTAAAAAGGAAACACTAAAAGGTTCATATATTCTAAAATTTTTATTATAAACCATTTATTACTATATAAAAGTATACAAATATCAGAACTTAACTCTTTTTATTCTTTTTTTTCAATTTAAGAATGAAGTTTAAGTTTAAAAACTGCCAGAATGGTTGTTTAGTCTAAACAATAAATAAATAAAGTCAAACATAGTGCTATACTGCCCTCTTGTGTTCAAAATCAGGTAGGCCTATTATATCTATATAAAAATATACTAGGTATGTGACGGTAAGAATATTTTACCACCGGTTAACTGACGTGTGACACCGCTGGGGGCTTTTTAATCGCTAACTTAAAAACGAAAGTAAAATATGTTCGTCCGCACGGACATTGATAATGGTGCGGAGCAGAGCGAGCATTTTCAATAAATTCCTATGGAAGGAGGAATGACCTAAAAAACGTTGACTCTGTTCTGCTCGTTCCTCGCTGAGGACGCGCACCATTATGAATGCCTGTGCAGCCGTGAGCATTTTAGTTTAATTTTCGGGGAGGATTGCTTGAATGTATTTAAAAAAAGCACAATGTTGTGTTTTATTGCTACTGTACAAAAATATAAGTTAACACTTTGCAGTTTGAATGATGTTCTGAACAAAATGACAGAGTATGTTTTTATGTGTCCACTGTTTAATCGCGCCCTCGTTTTAGAGATTCCCAAGTTATTTTTTCATTTAAGTTTTTTCATTGTTCTAATCAGGTCAGGCAAGTAAAACTATCTGTGTCTTATCCATTACATTTTTATATAATATATATACACTACTGTTCAAAAATTTGGGGTCAGTAAGATTTTTAAGCGAGGTTTCTTCTGCTCACCAAGGCTGCATTTATTTGATTAAAAATACAAACAAAAACAGTAATATTGTAAAATAGTATTCCAATTTAAAACAGCTGCTTTCTATTTTAATATATTTTAAACTGTTATTTATTCCTGTGATCAAAGCTGAGTTTTCAGCATCATTACTCCAGTCGTCACTGTCACATGATCCTTCAGAAATTATTCTAATATGATGATTGATGCTCAAGAAACATTCATTATTATTTTAAATGTCGAAAACAGTTGTGTACAGTCTTTGATGAATAGAAAGTTCAAAAGAACAGCATTTATCTGAAATCTAAAGCTTTTGTAACATTAAACACTACCGTTCAGAAGTTTGGGGTCAGTAATAATTTTAATTTTATTTTTGGGGGAAAGAAATAAAATAAATCAATACTTTTATTAATCGAGAATGAGTTAAACTGATCAAAAGTTACAGTACAGACATTTAAAATGTTAAAAAAAATTATATTTGAAATAAATGCTGTTCTTTTGAACTTTACATTCATCAACGCATTTTGAAAAAAAATCTGTACACAACTGTTTTCAACATTGAAAATAATAATATTTATTGACCATCAATCATCATATTAGAATGATTTCTGAAGGATCATGTGACACTGAAGATGGGAGTAATGATGCTGAAAACTCAGCTTTGATCACATAAATTAATTACAGTGTAAAATATTTTAAAATAGAAAACAGCTGTTTTAAATTGGAATAATATTTCACAATATTACTGTTTTTGTTTGTATTTTTAATCAAATAAATGCAGCCTTGGTGAGCAGAAGAGACTTCTCCTAAAAACATTAAAAATCTTCCTGACCCCAAACTTTTGAACGGTATATATATATATATATATATATATATATATATATATATATATATATATATATATGTTTGTATAATATATATATATATATATATATATAAATATAGCTGCGTAACTAAAGGCACCGGGGTTGCGGTGCCACCGGCTTGGGCCCGTAATCGCTGCTCGCAGCTATATTTATTATTATTATTATTATTTTGTCAAACTTTCGGGCACTTTTGGGGCCCTTAACATGCTCGAAAACTCTTGAAATTTTGCACACAGGTCAGAACCCGCGGCCATCAGGGCCGGGCTGAAGCTGGTACCCGGGCGTGGCAGGGGGCCTCGACAGCGCCCCCTGGAACGGGATCCGAACACTTGTCCATAAATCAGACACGCTTGCATGTAATAATATGAAACTCGGAACACATATAGACCTCATCGGGCCGAACAACTTTCGTGCTCTAAGTTTTATGCCAGACCAACAGGAAGTCGGCTATTATGGGTTGTTTGTAAACGCATGCTGTGGAATTTGATGTACTCCTCCTAGGAAATTTATCCATTCGCCTCCAAACTCGGTCGGCATGAAGTCAAGACATTGAGGATGCTAAATTGCGGACAGATTTTTGATATCTCGAACGGTTTGGCCGTGGCGAGGAAACAAATTTATGGCGAGAAAATAGACACAGGAAGTGTGTTATAACTTCTGCATACATTAACTGATCTTGATGAAACTTCAGCAGTGTGTTCGTGGTAAGAGGCCGATCACATGGATGTGACTATTGTGAGTCAAAGTTATAGCGCCACCAACTGGCAGCAGGAAGTGTGTCACTTTCAAAATGCTTTGAAATCACCCTCTTATTTTTACCCGATTTGCTTCAAACTTTATGTGTATAATGTAAACACACGGCAGATGTAGACCTGTGAAAGGATTTTTTATATCTTTAATACTGTTGCCATGGCAACGCTTCAAACTTTAATATTCTTTTTTGATGCTTTTGAGACTCTTAACATACTTGAAATTGGATGAAACTCGACAGACACATCACACTTATTAGCCCGTAGACTTGTGCAAAGTTTCAGAAACGGGCATGGCAGGGGGGCTCAACAGCGCCCCCTTGAACGGGGTCTGAAAACTTGTTCCATATATCAAACACGCTTGCATGAATTAATATGAAACTCGGTACACATATAGATCTCATCGGGCCAAACAACTATCCCTCTTTCAAGTTTTACGCCAGCCCAACAGGAAGTCGGCTATTATGGGTTGTTTGGAAAACGCTTGCTGTGGAATGTGAAATACTCCTCCTAGAAAATTCACTGTGTCCCCTCCAAACTCGGTGTGCATGTAGTCAAGACTTTGAAGATGCTAAATTGCGGACGGATTTTTGATATCTCGAACGGTTTGGCCGTGGCGAGGAATCGAATTTATGGCGAGAAAAGAGAAACACGAAGTGGAATAAATTCTGCATACATTGACTGATCTTGATGAAACTTCAGCAGTGTGTTCGTGGTAAGAGGCCGATCAGATGGATGTAACTATTGTGAGTCAAAGTTATAGCGCCACCAACTGGCAGCAGGAAGTGTGTCACTTTCAACATGCTTTTGACAAAAGTGGGGGGGTTAGTTTTAACTACAGTAAAAAAAAATAGTACGTATATTGTTCTCATCAAGCCGGACAACTTTCTAATTTACATTCATTAGCTCCAGCCATCAGGAAGTCAGATATTTTGGTCTGAATGTGGATTTTTTTGCAAAATCAGCCTCTGAATTTTTAGCCACTCCTCTTAAACTATTTATTTTATTCCCACCAAACTTTTTCAACAATTGTGAATGGATAATAAATATCTCAAACGGTTTTGCTATAGTGAGGGACTAAAGTAATGTACAAAAAGGAAACTAAAAGCCTCATCTTCTAAAAATGTAATTAAAAACCATTTATTTCTATATAAAAGTATACAAATATCACAACTAAACCCATTTTATTCTTTTTTTTTTTTTAATTTAATAATAATTTATAAGTTTAAAAATAGTAATTGTACTATTTAGTCCCATAAAAGTCAAGTCATACATAGGGCTATACTCCCCTTTTGTGTTCAAAATCAGGTAGGCCTATTGTATCTACATAAAAATATACTAGGTTTGTGACGGTGAGAATATTTTACCACTGGTTAATCTATGTGTGACACCGCTGGGGGCTTTTGAATCGCCAACTTAAAAACGAAAGTAAAATATGCTCGTCCGCACTGACATTGATAGTGGTTGAGCGAGCGTTTCAAATGAATTCCTATGGAAGTAGGAATTAACTGAAAAACGTTCACTCTGTTCTGCTCGTTCCTCGCAGTGGATGCGCACCGTTATGAATGCCCGTGCAGCCATGAGCATTTTAGTTTAATTTTACAATTAGCACCTTTCGGGGGGTGGATTGCTTGAAATTATTTTACAAAAGCACAATGTTGTGTTTTATTGCGACTGTACACACATATAAGTTAACACTTTGCAGTTTGAATGTCGTCCTGTATAATGACGGAGTATGTTTTTATGTGTCCACTCTTCAATCGCGCCCCCGCCACACACACACACACACACACACACGGTTTACTATCTTTGTGGGGACTCTCCATAGACTTAATGGTTTTTATACTGTACAAACTGTATATTCTATCTCCTCACACTAACCCTACCCCTAAACCTACCTATCCCAGAAAACTTTCTGCATTTTTACATTTCCAAAAAAACTCATTCTGTATGATTTATAAGCTTGTTTACCCATGGGGACCTCTATTTAGGTCCCCACTGTGACACGAGTCCCCATGAGTCTGTGTGCATTCAGGTTGAAGTCCCCACCGGGATAGAAAAACATGAACACACACACACACACACACACACACACACACACACACAAACACACATTCCGGCATTGCAATCTTGACATCGCAGCCTGTTCATTATAGCCTTAATAAAATATAATAATAAAATAGTTAACCTAACATATAAAAATTACACTGCTCTAAATAGTCAGTAGTACAATTCGTACATTCACAGTAAGCACCGCTCCACTGTGATGTTTCAAGCACATTTTTGCGCGTGTGAAGAGGATGATTTTTTCCGTCGATATTGGAACTCGAGTGAAGAACAAAGCCTATAATAAAGAATAGTTTAGCATCCAAATACATCGCAAATGCTGAAACATTTTGATTCTAATGAGAGGGTTACGTGAGCCCAACAGTGCTTACTTTCGTTTTTATTTTTACATTAAATTTAAAAGATTTGTTGTGGAATATTTTGAGTGTATCATAAAATCAGAATAAGGTAATAAGGTTTCTGTATCAGCGATGAAGGGCCAAAGCCGGTGGCACCGCCACCCCGGTGCCTTTTGGTAACTAAAGGCACCAGGGTTGCGGTGCCACCAGCTTGGGCCCGTAATCGCTGCTCGCAGCTATATTTATTATTATTTTTCTTACGACTATTCAGGCATTTTTGGGGCCCTTAACATGCTCAAAAACTCTTGAAATTTTGCACACGGGTCAGAACCCACGGCCATCAGGGCCGGGCTGAAGCTGGTACCCGGGCGTGGCAGGGGGGCTCGACAGCGCCCCCTGGAACGAGGTCCGAAAACTTGGTCCATAAATCAAACACGCTTGCATGTAATAATATGAAACTCGGTACACATATAGATCTCATCGGGCCGAACAACTTTCATGCTCTAAGTTTTATGCCAGCCCAACAGGAAGTCGACTATTTAGGGTTGTTTGGAAACGCATGCTTAGGAATTTGAAACACTTCTCTTAGGGAATTCACCCGGTCAGCACCAAACTCGGTGTGCATGAAGTCAAGACATTGAGGATGAAAAATTGACAGGGGATTTTTGATATCTCGAACGGTTTGGCTGTGGCGAGGAAACAAATTTATGGCAAATAATGGGACACAGGAAGTGTATTATAACTTCTGCATACATTGACTGATCTTGATAAAACTTCAGCAGTGTGTTCGTGGTCACAGGCTGATCACATTGATGTGACTATTGTGAGTCAAAGTTATAGCGCCACCTACTGGCAGCAAGAAGTGTGTCACTTTCAAAATGCTTTGAAATCACCCTCTTATTTTTACCCGATTTGCTTCAAACTTTATCTGTATAATGTAAACACACGGCAGATGTAGACCTGTGAAAGGATTATTGATATCTTAGATTGTGTTGCCGTGGCAACGCATCAAACTTTAATTTTCTTTTTGGATGCTTTTGAGACTCTTAAGATGCTTGAAATTGGATGAAACTCAACAGAGACATCACATTTATTAGCCAGTAGACATGTGCAAAGTTTCAGAAACGGGCGTGGTGAGGGGCTCAGTAGCGCCACCTTTAGTCAAAAATGGGGGCTTAGTTTTACATAGAGTCTTAAAACTTGGTACGTATATTGTTCTCATCGAGCCGGACAACTTTCTAATTTACAGTCATTAGCTCCGCCCAA
>NC_137143.1:9999920-10004920 GCF_949319135.1 Squalius cephalus
AGTTGCGTTGCTTAGCACAAGATTGTAATTATGGAGCAACTTTAGACCAAATGCTGAGGGATCGGCTTGTTTGTGGCATAGATGATGATCGAATTCAGAGACGGTTGCTTTCAGAAGCAAATCTGACATTTGAGACTGCTTTTAAAATTGCAGTGGCCACTGAAGCCGCAAGCAAAAATGTGCTCGATTTACAAAATAAATCCGGTGTACAGGCATGTAACAGCATTATGTTTAAAGAGAGGAAACCAGATTACTGGAAAAGAGGAGAATCTGGTGAACAGAAAGAAATCAGAGAATGTCACAGATGCAGTGGGAAAAACCACAAAGCCAATGAATGTAGATTTAAGAAGGATAAATGTTATGTGTGCGGGAAAATCGGACATATCGCCAAAGCCTGTCGAAACAAAAGCCAACAGAGTGGACACGCAACAACGGGAAAAGGTGGAAAAGGAGTGCGTCCGCATCGAGCATTCAATGTAAGTGAAAATAATGAGAGTGATGAATCTGAAGAAACATTCACTTTGGCATGTGTAAAAACTGAGGCATTGAAGAAAGTGAAACCCCTCACTGTTGAGTTGCATGTTAATGGCAGACTTGTAAACTTTGAGATTGATACAGGATGTAGTGTCAGTCTTATGAATGAGGGAATGTACAAGGACATCTGGAAAGATTCAGAAGCTCCCAAATTGAGACTTACACAAATCAAATTGAGAACTTATACAGGAGAGCCAGTAGAGATAGTGGGTGTGGCTGATGTACAAGTAAAATACCAGCAGCAGGAAAAGAAAATGGCACTTGTCATAGTGAAAGGAACAGGACCATGCTTACTAGGCCGAGCCTGGCTTGAAGAAATTCAACTACAATGGAGTGAGATAAAGCTGGTTCAGTCGGAGGTGATGACATTGCAACAGGTGCTATCCAAGCATGAGGAAGTATTCAAAGAGGAACTTGGGACATTAAGGGGTACTACTGCTACTCTTCACGTGCCAACTGATGCCACACCACGGTTTTTCAGACCTAGATCCGTGCCATATGCCCTGAAAATAAAGGTGGAAGAAGAGATTAATCGACTGCTACGGGACAAGATCATCTCACCTGTTAGGTATTCAGAGTGGGCAGCTCCTGTTGTTCCTATCTTGAAACCAGATGGCAGTATAAGATTATGCGGTGATTACAAACTCACAGTTAATAGAGTGTCAACATTGGAACAGTATCCAATACCCAGGGTGGAAGATCTTTTTGCTCTATTGGATGGAGGAAAGCAGTTCACAAAATTGGACATGAGTCACGCATACCAACAAATCATCATGGATGAAAGCTCCAAGAAATACTTGACAGTGAATACACAAAAAGGGTTATTCACATATAATCGTCTACCCTTCGGAGTGGCTTCAGCTCCTGCTATCTTCCAGAGAACAATGGAGGGATTGTTGCAGGGTATTCCTGGAGTAGTTGTTTATCTGGATGATATATTGGTGACTGGCGTAAACCAAGGAAGTCACTTGAAGATACTGGATGAAGTGCTGTCGAGACTGAAAGAAGCTGGTTTGCGACTGAAACGAGTAAAATGCGTGTTCCTGGCGGATGAGGTGGAATATTTAGGCCACAGAGTAGATGCCCAGGGTCTACATCCTCTGGGAATTAAAGTGAAAGCTATTGAAGAAGCACCAGAACCAAGGAATGTCACAGAGCTTAAAGCATACCTGGGACTGCTTAATTATTATAACAAGTTCCTTCCAAACCTGGCAACGCTGTTGGCCCCACTACATCTGCTGCTGAGAAAAGATGTTCAGAGGATGTGGAAAAAGCCACAGCAAGAAGCTTTTAAAAAATCTAAAGCTTTACTAAAATCGGCAGAGGTGCTAGCACATTACTCATCAGATTCAGAACTGGTTTTGGCTTGTGACGCCTCACCCTACGGGGTTGGTGCAGTGCTCTCGCAGCGTATAAAAGGAGAGAGTGTGGAGAAACCCCTTGGGTTCATGTCTAGGACATTAACGCCTGCGGAGAAACGTTATTCACAACTGGACAAAGAAGGCTTGGCTGTGATTTTTGGCATCCATAGATTTCACAAGTATTTGTATGGTCGTGCATTTACAATTTGCACTGACCATAAGCCCTTGATCCATTTGTTTAATGAAACAAAAGCAGTTCCTCAAATGGGATCACCCAGAGTGCAAAGGTGGGCTGTGATGTTACAAGCATATCAGTACAACATTGTTTACAAGCCAGGAAAGTACCATCAAAATGCTGATGCGCTGAGTAGACTTCCAGTGCCAGGGGAGGGAGAACCTGATGACACTAATGATCAAGTGCTGATGATGGACTTAATGGACGATTCGCCTGTAAGTGCAGCACAAATTCGGAAGTGGACATCACATGACATAACACTCTCCATGGTACATGAGTACATCTTAAAGGGTTGGCCTGAGAAAGTAGAGCCACATGTGTTACCGTACCATCACAGGAGAGATGCTCTGAGTGTCAAAGATGGATGTGTGACTTGGGGAGCGAGAATCGTCATACCATCGCAAGGTCGAGCGGCTATATTGAAACAGTTACATCAGACTCATTCCGGCATGTCCAGAATGAAAGGATTGGCCCGATCGTACATGTGGTGGCCTGGTATGGATCAGGATGTAGAGAGAGTGGTTCAGAAATGTGAGGTGTGTCAAAGTTTCAGAAAGGCACCTGCTCAAGCTCCTTTGCACCCGTGGGAGTGGCCAGGCTCACCCTGGGAAAGACTTCATGTAGACTACGCAGGGCCCTTTTTGGGAAGAATGTTCCTAATTCTGGTAGATTCTCATTCCAAGTGGTTGGAAGTTTATCCTGTCATGCAGGCCACTTCCCAAATTACAATTGAGAAACTGAGAATGTGTTTCAGTACACATGGATTACCTAAAATGTTAGTGTCAGACAATGGAACGTGTTTTACCAGTAACGAGTTTGAAACTTTCATGGTGAGAAATGGCATTCAACATGTAACCTCAGCTCCTTATCATCCTTCTTCAAACGGCCTAGCTGAACGTGCTGTCCAAACTTTCAAGGAGGGGATGAAAAAGATGAAAGGTGACACCGTGGAGACAAGAGTAGCAAGATTCTTATTTAATTATAGAATCACTCCTCATGCAACAACTGGGTTATCACCTGCTCAAATGCTAATGTCACGGAAGTTGAGATCCACATTTGACTTACTCATTCCTGATGTGAAGTCCAAAGTTTTGAAAAAACAGCAGAAACAAAAAGAAGGCCATGATAAAAGTTGCAAACTCAGAAGTTTTGAAGTTGGAGATTCAGTGTACGTGAGGAACTATGCTGGTGGACCTAAATGGATTCCTGCAGTAGTGGAATGTTGTACAGGACCTCTTTCATACAAGACTGCTCTGGGGCATGGACAAACTGTGAAAAGACATGTGGACCAAATAAGAAATCGTTGTACAGATGAGATGCTTGAGATTGTACTACCCACAGAGAGTGAACAGAATGGTGACACTTCTGCATTGCCTAGTGCGGATGTTGTCAATGCACCTGTAGACAAGAAGATGTCTGCCCTTGAGAAAGAACCATCGCTAGAATTGACTGTTGTAGAAAAAGAGACTAACCAACCTACAAATCTGAGAAGGTCTGTAAGAGAGAGACGTTCTCCAGCTTATTTGAAAGACTATGTTACATAAGTCAAGTCAGTAAAAAACAAAACAATGAATGCAATCTAACTGATAGTTGTTGATGTGTTATATTTTGTAAATAATGTTATTAGTATTTAGTCGGTGATATTGGTGGTAATAGTATTAATAATTAAAAAAAAAAAAAAAAAAGAAATGTGATATCGTCCATATAAATCACCACCACATGTATTGAGTTGAAGTTAATCCTTTACTTTCTGTTTGCAGCAGTTACAGCAACAGGCATCAAACATTCTATGCCTCCCACATGGCACCTCTTCTTCCACCAACATTTACCAAGATAAAACCCAACAACTCTAATATACAGATGACACCTAGTGGATACTCCAGGATTTATTTTGGTTTGAATATTTTCGTTTAAAAGTAGACATTTCAAGCATTTTGTAATATATAGCCTATATTTATCAAATCTGTGAGGCACAAGCTGAGTTTCGGCGCCCTCCAGTTCACATGCAGTGATCGCGTACCGGCGCCTTATTTTTGTCTGCTATATATTTGCTTCTTATTTAATAAATACGGGCAATTGATTGATAAAACATTGATCAAAATTAAGATACAATTTATACAAAACGAAAATCTTTTAAAAAGAGTTTTCTATAAAACAAAACTTAATGAAGTCGTCAAAATCATGTTTTACCAAAAACAGCGCCGTTGCTAGGAGGGCGCCAGCGCCTCTGCCTCTCAGCTCCTCTGCCTCACGAGTGGATGATATCCCTGAAGACGCCTAGCAATGATATACCTTTAGTGGTAGTATACCTTTAGTTAAGTTATCGCAGCGCGCTAAGAGACAATGTTATCGGAAAATGCAGCCCAGGTATATGCATAATGGAGATTCCAAAGCTCTCTTCTTTGGTCAGAACCATGGAGAGCGATCGAGGATTTACTTTTACAATGCAACACAATATTTAAAGAGCATCAAGCTATTAAAATCTATATTATGTATACGCACAGATAATATAACAGTAGGCTATATTAGTCAATATTGTTTTATTAGGTTAAGCAGTGATTGGATAACGTTTTTTTATTTTTATTTTATTTAACGTTTTTAATTTAAGGCCCACCCACAATTGGTCTGGCTTATCCAAAACTGGAATCCTGGCGCCGTGCCTGGTTGGTCGTGCCAGTTTTGTGGTTATCAAATGTGTAAATAGCATCGCAAGAAGTAGCCTACACATGACAAAGGCAGCACTTTGGTCATCATCTTTCATTATTTCGGCAAATGTCTCCCACACTTTGCTCTTTCTATTTGTGTATTTGCGGAGCTTCCACTCCCCAGTCTTCACCTTTTCTCTTGCCGCCTCCATCTCTACCTGCAGA
>NC_137143.1:10007420-10254920 GCF_949319135.1 Squalius cephalus
ACTCAGAAAATGCTAGTAAATTTACTTGATTTGCCAAGTAAAAACCTAAACATATTTATCAGTAGCTTTAATTAGAAATCTTTAAGTTAAATTTACTTGGAATATGGAATTAAGTAAACTTTACTTAACCTAGTTAAGTGAAAGTAACAAAGAAAATAAGTAATTTTAACTTGGCTAGTAAAAGGTTGATTAATATCGATTTAGTTGAAAATTCCTTTGAATTTTCCTTTGAACATTTCACTCAAAAAATAATATTGAATTATACCAGTAATTTATAGTATGTGCTTTACTTAGATTATCTAAGTAATTTATACTACATCATGTCTGATGCTAAGCATCATGTGAATGCAAAGACCTCAATACTTGGTAGACAATACACAATGACGGTAACATTTGTTGGATCATTTTTGTGTTTGAATGTGTCATTTTGAGCAGAAAATTCACTCGAAATGTCACAAAATGGCAAGTTACTAATCCTGACAACAAAAGCAATGATAAAACAGTGTAAATACAGCTGGAAACCAGTGAAAAATGAACCTCATTAATTATTCAAGGTCCAGTGCATGATGGGAACCCCAGTATCAGAAAAGTTGAGTAATTTTTACTTAATTTTATTGAGTTGATATTTACGCTTTCATTTCTACTCGCTTGAATTAAGTACTGATATGGAATTGACTTAGTTTTTTTAATTCTTGCCTGAACTAACTTTTTCATGTAAATTACATTGGTTTTTTTTCAGTAGTATTTACTTCACCAAAAAATCATTTTTTACAGTGCTGACATGGATAATGGTGCAGAGCAGAGCGAGCGTTTTCAATGAATTCCTATGGAAGTAGGAATGAACTAAAAAACGTTGACTCTGTTCTGCCCGTTCCTCACCGTGGACGCGCACCGTTATGAATCCCTGTGCAGCCGTGAGCATTTTTTATTTTTTTATTTAGCACAAACAAGAACAGAAAAGAATAAAACAAATAGCTATTTAAACAATTCATATGGATTATGCAGGAGAGGTGCGAAACCCCCAAGGGCTTATAATGAGACCTCCCCTCTGGTTTTTCCAGTTAATACCACACCAAATTATTATAATAAATAACAACAATCATCACAATAATGGCAGACAATTTAAGACACCACACATATAGAAAATTTTAACAATCACACAAGTGTCTTTTCATTCTTGACTTAAAGGTGCTCTAGGTAACTTTTTAACCTTAACTGAACAGCTTCGGATTTAGTGGAATGGTTATATTACTTATTTCGGGTTGAATGGTGGTGGTTTCGCACCCCCCTGGTGCCCGAGAGCGGAAAAAACTCACTTGCAACTTTGGGACGCGGGTCGGTGTCAGGAAGTATCGCGTGATATCAGGTCTCGCGATGTAACGAATTGCTTGACGGCACTGCACACGTACACGCCCCTATTCAAGCACCGGCGGGCTAGCTATAAGCAAAGGGCAACGATAGATTGAGTTATGGCTGAGGCTGAGCCTGTAAAAAAGAAGCAGAAAGCTAGGAAATCTTTGTCGGAGGACCAACGAAAGAGGAAACGGGAGACTGACCGAGCAAGAAGTCAGACTCGAGTAAATATATCGGACCGGCTTTTTCAGAATGGTGAGAACTGAGAGAAACAGAAGCCTGCAAAACGGATGCTGATCCTGCTGTTGCACTTGTAAGTTAAGTATCTTTGGAATAAACTGTGTTTAATATTTAAATTTCAAGTAATTGTGACCTCAGGATGTTTGCTATTGTCTGTAAAGGTTTTTATTATGATCGCTGTCTGTTAGGGGCTTACTAGTACGCTAGATACTATAACTTTGATGTTAGCATTGTCATAGCAAACACGTTTGATTTCTGTAACGTTAGTTGTTTGGCCGTTCCTCTGTCGGTTTTATTTGTGTAACTTACACTTTTATTTTATGTCACTAAGTCAACGCGTCTGATAGTAGGCAATATCAGACGCGCAAAATGTTGCACATATCATGATCGAGTTAGAAAAAACGTTCTGATGTTTTCTTAGACAAGCAAAGGTAAACCATCATTCTACCAGATGAACTTATAGACCTTGCTAATATAACTTTAGACAAATATTAGCCTCCGATATATATATTTTGTTTATGCTCATGCCCATTCTCCCAAAAACAAACAAACAAACAAACACGAAAGCAGTAGTTCGCCTCGTTCATATCGTTCGTTCCCGGTAAAAATACTAGTATGCATGACAACACAATAAATAAAAAAATCGCCATCAGTTGGAAAGAAAGTATTGCTTTACTTGCCTCGGTAGACATAACTGGTTTTGAAATAGCCGGTTCCTCAGCTGGGTTGCTCGTGGCAAGGGGGGAGGGACAACAGTTCGTTTTTATGACAGAGTGTTTGAAAGCATTATACTACCAGACACTAGGGGGAGCTCGTAGAGAAAAAACACTCAGACTTGCATAGTGTCCCTTTAAATACTGACAATGATGAGCTGGTTTTAATAAAACCGGGAATAGTATTCCAAAGTGACGGTCCTCTATATTTTAAGAAAAATTGACCAAGAGTTGTATGATAATATGGAAGATGAACATTCATTGCTTGTCGGGTTGAATATGAATGCACATCATAGTTAATTAAAAAATAGTTTTTAAACACTTTTGGGAGGCTTTGATTTTGAGCCATATATTTATACATAAAGATACATGTTTGATAGATATTTATGCTGAAAATAGATAAAATATTTAATTGCTTAAACAGAGGAGCCGATGGTTCACACCGATTTGATACTGTTGCCAATCTAACAAACTTTTTTTGAATCAAAAGGATTTTTTGAAGAGAAGAAGGGTAATTACTGGCCCAAACAATGTTACAGTAAGAGATGTAAGGATATAATAGACTATAATAAAGAGTTAAAAGACAGGATTGATTTACCAATGAACAAACTTTTCTAATGATGCCAAGTGACTTCATGATTTTTACACACACATAATCAATGTGGTTTTTCCATGAAAGTTTTTCATCTAATAATACCCCTAAAAATTGTATTACTGTAACTTGGTTGATTTAAATATTATTAATAAATAATTTAGCATCTTCTTTTAAATACCTTTTATTTTTATTCCTGAAAACTGTATAATTAGATTTTTCTATATTTAGTGAAAGTTTGTTCATCTGAAACCACTTTGCGATATACAGTAGAACATCATTAGCTTCATTCATCAAGGAATCAAAGTTTGCATGTGATATAACAACAGTAGTATCATCTGCAAATAGAATGGGCAATGCAGATTCACACATCCAAGCTAGGTCATTTATATAAATGAGAAACAGGAGTGGCCCAAGAATAGATCCCTGAGATACACCACAAC
Organism: Squalius cephalus; assembly: GCF_949319135.1. Classification (NCBI taxonomy): domain Eukaryota; kingdom Metazoa; phylum Chordata; class Actinopteri; order Cypriniformes; family Leuciscidae; genus Squalius; species Squalius cephalus. The sequence goes on from NC_137143.1 coordinate 10,010,762, forward strand.
ATAATTTAATTCTCTTGGAGGTACTGCCATTTATAAATACATATTGCTCTCTATTAATCAAATAATCCTTAAGCCATTTGAGTACAACATCCCGAAACCCATAACGGTAAAGTTTGGAAATCAGAATTGCATAATCAACTGTATCGAAAGTAGTGGTCGACCGATATGGGATTTTTAATGGCCGATGCCGATGCCGATATTGAGAAAGCAATCTGGCCGATTGGCCGATATGAGGCCGATACAATACATGTGAATACAGTAAATGAGAGACATAAAGAATATTGGTGAAACTAAATGAACATTTATTGTACATACTATTTATGCAAAATTCTTTTTGCAATAAAAAATATTTACTAAGAAATTAAAATGTAAACAAAAAGGTAAGGTAACACTTCAATAAATAAAGTTTTAGTGCAACTTCTTGTCTGCTTTAATATTTACAGTCACATAAATAATTACTGCTGCTTACTGCAGGTTACAAATAACATTTATCATTAATGAACCAATCGAAACAATATTCATAAATGAATGACAAAATAGTATGTGAGATTACATTTATGTACAACATAGTTAAATATAAATCTCACATAGTTTATTTACACTATTTACTTTAAAATAGTTTAAATAGTTCAACCTTTTTTTAAGGTTGTTTTACTTCAAGTATATTTAAATAATAATGATTTATGTGTTTAGTTTTGCTTGTTTGTTTCTTTAAAACGTTGCAAGCCGTCACATGTATTTGCATGACATACATGAACATATGAAAATGTATACTACACACGATATTACGCCAATCATGGATAAATAAATACAGTAGATAGTGAATAACATTTTCAAGGATTTATTTTCAAACGTAATATTATTACATAGTGTTCTCCTCTCATCCACCTCACGCGACCAACTGATCTGTAATGCACGCGACCCAGCTTTTCCGTGCACGCGAGTCCGTTGGAAAACAGCGTCTAGTTTAAATGTAACCCGAGAACAACGCGCGTATCTGAGGAACAGCCAGTTACAGGATTTTTGACTGTTTGTGAGGTAAAATGTTTTCAGTTTTGTTTGAATTTGTTTATATCACATCTGTGACCCCCACTGGAGCTACCGCTGGTCTGCGGATCTGACATATCACGGTACTGTTTGAATAGACTCTGCTGCACGCCGGAGTGTTTTTGTGTGTAACACAATGTAGCGTCAGGTTAGAAAGCGAATGCAAATGGTCATTTACTGTGTCTGTCAGATGTCTGTTTCACTTCTGAGTGGCTTGTTTTACGGTGCTGGGCGGAGCAGAGCGAGTGTATTCAGTTCATTCACGCTCGCTCTGTTCGCGTCAGTGGAAAAAAGCGCTAATGCACAGTCACAAACTGTTTTGAAATATATCGGCCAAACGGAAAGATTTATCGGCCGATGCCGATATCTAAAAAATTCAAAATATCGGCCGATATATCGGCCTCGGCGATATATCGGTCGACCACTAATCGAAAGCCTTTGACAAGTCTAAAAATATACCAACTGCAAACATGTTGTTATCCAGTGCTACAGAAATTTTGTCTATGAGTTGTAACAGAGTCATATATGTTGAGTGTTGCTGTCGAAATCCATATTGATGTTTATATAGGATCTCATTGTTATTCAGATGTTTTAGCATTCTTACATATACAAGCTTTTCCAAAACTTTAGAGAAACAAGGTAAAATGGAGATCGGCCTATAGTTATTGAATAGGCTAGGATCCCCTGTCTTAAATAAAGGTATAACCTTTCCAATCTTCAAATCTTTTGGGACTACCCCACTTTTTAGAGAAAGCATAAGTAAATGAGTTAATGGTTCACTAATTATTAATGCCACTTTTTTAAAAAGTTTTGCTTTAATTTCATCATGACCTGCTGCAGTGTCATTCAGGTTTTTTATAATATCAAACACTTCTCTAGATGTCGGAGGATCAAAATTACCTATTGCAGGAAAGCAACCTATAATTGGATCGGTTGGACAACCATCTGTATAAACGATTTTTTCAGCAAGATGCCTACCAACATTAGCAAAGAAATCATTAAATCCATTTGCTATATCAAAAGGGTTGACAAAAGAAATACCATCTTTAGTAAAATTTGTTGGAATTTTAACAGAGCCTTTTTTTTGTTAAGTAATTCATTAATGATATTCCATGTAGATTTTATATTACTAGCAGACTCTTTAAGTTGATATGAATAATAATTTTTCTTAGCTATACGAAGTAGGTGAGTAAATTTATTTTTATATTGTTTGTATGTATCGCAATTATATGGAGTTGGATTTTTAAGAAATTTTCTATATAACTTGTTTTTCTTTATTGAGGACTTCAATAATCCTGAAGAGAACCATGGCTTAGTTTTGTTTAACTTGCCTTTATACTTAACTAGCGGAAAACACTCATGAAATATAGAATTAAATGTTTGAAAAAATAACTGGTAAGCCAATTCAGCATCATGTTGAATATAAATATCATCCCATGTTGTGTGCTCAATCATGGATTTAAAACGATCTATATTCATTTCACTAAATTTTCGATAGCTTGGTTTTATCTGCAAACATTCTTGAGCTACCACTAATTCCTAAATTCAAATTAAATATGGGGAAGTGGTCTGAAATGTCCGTACACAATATTCCTGAATTAGATTCGTAATCAAAAGAGTTTGTAAAAATATTATCAATCAGGGTGGCAGTTTTGTTTGTCACCCTGGTTGGTTTACATATAAGGGGATGAAAATAGGATGAAAACAATACATTAAAAAAATCAGCTGTTGAAGCATGGCTTTCACTTTGAAAAAGATTGATATTAAAATCATCAAGTAGAAAACATAGTTTACCTTCATCATTAATAACATCCAAAGCAGCAGAAAGTGCAACATTGAAACAATTAACATTACTGTCAGGTGGGCGGTATATACATCCAATAATAACATTTCTTCCGCCAAACTGAGAGCAAGAGAGTATTTCCAAGAACACAGATTCAACATTACTTTCATCAGAGTTTAGCGTAAGATCCTTCCTTAATATGAACTGAAAATCATTGTGCACAAAAATAACAACTCCACCTCCCACCTTTTCCTTTCTACATGAATGAACAGAATTATATTGAGACATGTTGTAAAAATCTATTATATCATCCTTGACCCATGTTTCTGATAAAGCAATAACAGAAAATGTGTGATTTAAAACAGACAAAAAATGAATTAACTGATCGTTATTTTTAGGTAAACTACGTATATTAAGGTGAAATGTAGAAAAAATTTCAGACTTACTTGTGAAATTACCAGATAAACTGCTGAACTCATTTTCACTATAATAATTACAGGGACGAGATTTATTGTGTGCATAATTTAAGTAAAAATGCGTATCTGGATCACATGAATCAATATTATCCATGTACTTAAATTCATTTAGCTGGTATGGATTGAAAACCCGATCAGAACAATTATACTCAACATCTACATTACTCCCACCTTTTATATTTTCTTTAAAATTTTTCATTGTTATTGACAATGGGTACCCAAGTAGTCAACATTGAATTATTGACTCACTTCTTTAGTCTTTTCAGTCCGTCCTCTGTCTTTGGGAGGTAGGCTGAATGATAAGTTTGTCGTATCATAAGAATGCTATCTCCCCTCGCTCTCTTGCGGCCTTCATAGCTGGGATGAGGCATTTTAGTTTAATTTTAAAATTAGCACCATTTCAGGGGGAGATTGCTTGAATTTATTTTACAAAAGCACAATGTTGTGTTTTATTTCGACTGTACACAAATATAAGTTAACACATTGCAGTTTGAATGATGTTAGGGTTAGGATTATTTATATATATATATATATATATATAGTTACTTATATATATATATATATATATATATATATATATGGTGTCACCGGCTTGGGCCCGCAATCGCTGCTCGCAGCTATATTTTTTGTTTTGTTTTTTGTCAACATATAATGATAAGGCAGGGACCAGGGTAAACCATTCTTGAGTTTCCATCAGCCTTTGAGTGTGTGTCCTTCCTTGTAACCCATGCATCTATTGAAAAAAGTCAGTGTATTTTGTAGGATTAGAATAGTCATCCAGTCTTTCCCTCTGCGATTTGTTAATTGTAATTCTGAGATATCACTGACTGCTTGACCTTCATTCCAATGATAAAGGTTTTGTCTCACATGAACTGTTAGTATCTCACTCTTGTCTGTTTTGATGGCCTGAAGCTTTTGTAAAAAGTTCCAGTCCTTTCAGAATGCTCAGAACCTGGTTTTCTTCTTTAAGGAAAATACATGTGTTCTTGCTGAGAGATTAAAATAACATTATCACCAATTCTTATACCTTCAGCATTGATACAATTTCAATAGTTCTGCTGCACTCAAGAGAAAAAAGGGGGAAATAGGTGTCGAATACCCCTACTAAGTACAAAATGCAGATGTTCCTTCTGCCGGGGAAACACTGCTGTTTATACATTTATAGTTCTGACCCTATTTTTACATTTTAATCCAAATTTATGTAAGCTGTATATGTAAATTCATGCTCAATAAAGTGATGGCCATAACTGCCCGGAATGTCAGCAAAGACATATATTTGATGAACTTTACACAGTCCTTGAACTGAATGAACACCAAACTAGCCTCAGCTGATGAATGACACTGTTTTCTTTTTAGACCTGCTTTACAGCAGAATTGAATTCTGTTTGCATCATTGAATCATTATTTTTCTGTGTATCCGTGTAAAGCTGCTTTGAAACAATCTGTATTGTATAAGCACTATATGGGTGACTTGAGTCAAATGCCTTATAAAAGTCAAGGAACAAATAATGGCACCTTCTTCAATAAAATCAGAATAATCCATCATATCCAATAGAGCATCACAGTCCCGCCCACAGCCCGAGAGCGCTTCGGTGCCGGAAGTAAATTTCCCATTCATTTCTCCCATTGACGTTTTCGAAAATCCGTATCTAAAGAGTTTTAGAGCATGTCTGAGGATAACCAGCTACGGCTGAACTCATAGGCATACAACATATCATTTCGAGTGAAAAAACGGCGAGAAAATCCAAAAAAAGTCAAAGGTACAAGACTGTGTAGCCTACATATTTTCATTTCCGAGCGAAGGAACTACTCATCCCATAAACCACCGCGCCTCACTGAAGTCGACTGAAGCCACCACAACCGCGAAAGAGCCTTTAGAGCGACTTTAAAATCTGACGACAGCCACGCGAACTTTTTCTTGTGCCGTTTATAGCAGTTCTTTCAGTAGTAATTGTGTAAATAGACTGGAAAACATGGCTGGCGGTCCGCGGCTCACGGGTGCAGATCTGGCAGTCCGCGCTGCGTTCTGCTCATCAGTTTCAGCGGCCCACGGGCGAGGTTGCTGACAAATGCCTCAACAATTTCCCACTTGTGGTCCATGCTCATTTTATTCATGAAGTTATAGTTCATCCTTAATTTTAATAACATTTAATGTATTTTCTTAATAACAACAAGTGAAAATTAAAAAGTGAAGGTCAGCAAACCAGAAAGTGCATCATAATCAGTTTATTAACTTGCCATGAATTATTACACAAATGTTCAGTAAATGCATGAAGAGCTCTCTATGGCTCTGGGTATGCCTAAGCTAAATATTGTTTTGACAGTGGCATCATAAAATGCTTGATATGACTCATACCATATATGAAGACTCCTCGGTTCAAATGTCACATCAATGATACCGTGCAAAAAAACGCAACAGTTTTTTTATTTTTTTATTTATCTTGAGTCTTCACGAACTTTCGCGGGGTTTACACGAGCTCCACCAATCAGATGCATCACTGTGGGATTGTGGGATTGTTTAGGATTGTGGGTAATGAAGTACTTCTCCAAGACATCGCGAATAAAAGGCATTTATCTCAAAACAAGGTTAGTGCCCCATGAACTTTTGGCGGTTATATGAGCATATAATCGCTTAGTACAGCCGTAGCTGGTTTTAAGTCTACCATGTATGGTTACGTTTTTATGGCTTATATCCCAACTGTCAATGGAGAAATTGTATTGAATTTTTACTTCCGGAACCGGCTGTGGGCGGGACTGTGATGCTCTATACAAGACAAATAAAATTTTAGATATGTGTCTACAATAAAACCTGATTCTGCTACTGAAATAATATCTTCCAGAGAGGGTTTACAGCTTTTTGCAAATAGAGAAGTTAACAATTTATTGTCAGAATTTTGTAGAAAGATTGGATGCCAATTTTCAATGTAAAGATTATTTTTGGTTTAACTCAACTGCCCATGGTATTAGCCATCACTATTATATAAAAAAATAAAAAAATCTAAATAATAATTATAAAAAATAGAGAATCTGGAAGTTTTTAGAGAGAGGCTCTAATATTATTTATGTTATCTTACAGTAGTAAAAAAATAACTCTAGCAACTATATGGTATTATTTTGCTGATACTATAGCCTGGCTCTTATTTTGAAATATTTCAGTGGTGTCGCCATATTTACATCGTGCTACCAGACATTCTCTATTCACCATAGACAGTATATAAACTGGACACAGCGACCCCATAGACTTCAACGGAGAAAAGTGAAGCAAATTAGAAGCCCTCATTTCCTGATTGCCGAGCGTACTGCGCAGACTCAAACTGAGCTTGACGACGTGGATGTGACGTGAGCAGCCTGTCTGACAGTTGTAAGTCTTCTAGTAGCTGTGCCGAGCGAAATCTGAACCATTCCCTTCCGAATCTTGCAGAGACGGAGAGTGTGAGTAGGAGCTGTCCATGAGCTAGGAGCAGGAGCAACGTCATGACTCTCTATGGGCTTCTCCCTAGACTTTATCGGACATTATGCCTCCACGTCCCCCCGATTGCCCTCGAGCTTCTCCTCCTGTCCATACGGTAATTCTCTACTGTGCGACAGAGAGTCGCGTGGTTATGACGCAATCGTTAGCCTACTTTTACAAAAACTGCTTCTACGGGGCCATAACGTAAGATACAAGGTAATGGAGCCTTTTATACATTGTCGTGTTTCTTTAGAAATAAACAATGGACAAATGGAGTCTTTAAACACCTCAGATGTAAAGTTATTCGCTGTCAAAGTGTCACCAAAATGAATGGGAGTCAATGGGATGCTAACAGCAGGTGAAGGCTTGTTAGCCAATGGCGGGTCCCGGGGGTGGTACGGAAATTGAGCGCTCAATTACCCCCCTTGGGTATTCACTAATACATTTAATGTGAAGTGTACAAAGAAACAATTTTCAATGGTTATTAAGGCAATTCCACAGGCAATGGGGAACTTGGTTAGAGGCATGTTGCCTTATGAGGTTGTTGAAGCGCGGATGCCGGCACTTTATAGGTGAACTGAACATTAAGGAGAGAACATGTGTAAATAAAATTATAAGGGGAGCCCTTACCTCTGAACTGTTCCCTTTACCATTAAAAAGAAAAAATATACTTAAAGATTATTCTAAAGAAATTATAAGTATATTAATAACCAGATACCTCACTCTTCCTATCCCACCAAAAGTTATAATTATTTTAGCCAAGCAGTTTATACATAAGTGTAGATTTATGAAGGTAATACCTTTGTTTTTGTTTTGTTTTTTTGAAGTCAAGTCAAGTCAAGTCAAGTCAAGTCAACTTTATTTATATAGCGCTTTTCACAATGCAGATTGTATCAAAGCAGCTTCACAGTATTAAATAAAATAGTACATCAGTGTTTGTTTCTAGTGTAAAACGTCCATGTTTGGTAATGCTGATCAATAGTATTGTTGATTGATTGATTAAATTAAGTATCCCCAACTGAGCAAGCCAAAGGCAACAGTGGCAAGGAACCGAAAAACTCCATCAGGTGACCTAATGGAGAAAAAAAAACCTTGGGAGAACCCAGGCTCAGTCGGGGGCCAGTTCTCCTCTGGAGTTTATGAACTAGAGACCGGATTTAACTGTAAGATTAAAAATATTATATAAATGCCTGGCTGAAGAGATGCGTCTTTAATCTAGTTTTAAACTGGGAGAGCGAGTCTGAGCAACGAACAGTATCAGGAAGGCTATTTCAGAGTTTTGGAGCTAAATGTGAAAATGATCTCCCTCCTTTGGATGATCTGGATATCCTAGGTATAACCAAAAGCCTCGAATTTAGTGATCTTAAAGAGCGCGATGGATTATAGGGCGATAGAAGATCCGTTAAATAAACTGGAGCTAAGCCGTTTAGGGCTTTATAAGTCAGTAGCAATACCTTGTAATTAATACGGAACTTTATAGGTAACCAATGTAGTGATGATAGAATTGGTGTTATATGGTCAAATTTTCTTGATCTAGTAAGAACTCTAGCGGCGGCATTTTGGACTAACTGTAGCTTGTTTATTGAGGATGCAGGACAACCAGCTAATAAAGCATTACAGTAATCTAGTCTCGAGGTCATGAACACATGAACTAACTTTTCTGCATCAGAAACAGATAGCATATTACGTAGCTTAGCAATGTTTCTAAGGTGGAAAAAGGCTGTTTTTGTAACATATGAAATATGATTTTCAAAAGACAGGTTGCAGTCAAGTATAACACCCAGGTCTTTTACTGTAGAGGATAAAGTAACAGGACATCCTACTATGTTAAAGTTGTATTGTGAGAGGTTTTGTGGGCGGTTTTTTGAACCGATAAGTATTACCTCTGTCTTGTCAGGATTTAATAAAAGAAAATTGCGCGTCATCCAATCTTTTATATCTTTAACACACTCTGTCAATTTGGATAATTTAGCATTTTCATCCGGCCGTGATGAAATATATATTTGAGTGTCATCAGCATAACAATGGAAACTAATTCCATGTTTCCTTATAATATTTCCAAGTGGCAGCATATATATTGAGAATAATAGAGGGCCTAACACAGATCCTTGCGGCACTCCATAGTTTACTGGAGTTATGATCGATTTTTCTCCATTTAAATAGACAAAATGGTATCGGTCAGATAGGTATGATCTGAACCAGCTTAATGCTTGTCCTTGAACACCAGTATAATTTTGTAGTCGATCTAAGAGTATTGTGTGATCTATAGTATCGAACGCAGCACTAAGATCAAGTAAAACTAGTATTGAGATACAGCCTTGGTCAGAAGCTAAGAGTAAATCATTTGTGATTTTAACGAGCGCAGTTTCAGTGCTATGGTGCGGCCTGAATCCAGACTGAAACTTTTCATAGATTCTTGTAAGAAAGAGCCTAGTTGGGCAGACACCACTTTTTCTAGTATTTTAGACATAAAAGGAAGATTTGAAATTGGTCTATAATTTGCTAGGTTATTTGGGTCTAATTGTGGTTTCTTAATGAGTGGTTTTATAACTGCCAGTTTAAATGTTCTTGGAACATGACCTAAAGTTAAAGACGAGTTAATAATATTGAGGAGAGGCTCTTCCACTATAGGTAACACTTCTTTCAGTAGTTTAGTTGGTATGGGATCTAATAAACAAGTTGTTGTTTTAGAGGAAGTGATAAGTTTATTTAACTCTATTTGTTCTACAGTTGTAAAGCACTGTAATTGTTCTTGCGGGGTGATAATCGAGGCTGAGTTATAAGGCGCGATTGAGGATTGAACGTTTACAATTGTGATTCTGATGTTTTCTATTTTCTCAGTGAAAAAATTCATGAAATCATTACTACTAAACTGTAACGGAATATTTTGTTCAGGTGACGCTTGTTTATTTGTTAGTCTAGCCACGGTGTTAAATAAAAACCTAGGATTGTTTTGGTTATTTTCTATTAGATTGCGGAGGTGCTCAGCCCTGGCTACTTTTAGGGCCTTTTTATAACGTGACGTACTGTCTTTCCAAGCGATTCTAAAAACCTCTAGATTAGTTTGTTTCCATTTACGCTCTAAATTACGGGTTTCTCTCTTTAGAACACGCGTAGTATTGTTGTACCATGGTGCTTTAATTTTCTCTCTGACCTTTTTTAGTCTAATAGGTGCAACAATATCCAGTGTTCCAGAGAGAATGGTGCTCATAGTGCTGGTTAGTTCCTCTAGTTCATCTGTTTGTTTGGGTTCACTGAGCATCTGAGACAGATCCGATAAGCAATTTGAAAAATTATCTATGGTGGATGGAAGGATTGTTCTGCCTAATCGATAACGCGGCGCAGCATGATATATTACAGGAGTACGTAATATGCAAGTTACCATGTAATGGTCAGTGACATCATCACTTTGTGGAATGATATCTATATCGGTTGGATCAGTTCCATGTGATATAATTAAATCGATTGTATGATTAAAACGATGAGTTGGTCCGGTAACGTTTTGCTTAACCCCAAAGGAGTTTAATAAATCTATAAACGCAGCCCCTAACGCATCATTTTGATTATCTACGTGTATGTTAAAATCTCCAACAATTAATGCTTTATCGACATTGACCAATAGGTCTGAGAGAAAATCTGCAAATTCTTTTAGAAAATCAGCGTAAGGCCCTGGCGGTCTGTATACGGTAGCCAAGGCTATAAGATAATAGGGATGTTTTTTTAGCATCTAAGAGCGTAACATTTAGTACAAGTACTTCAAATGAAATAAACTTATAACCCGTTTTCTGAGTAACACTAAGAAAATCTCTATAGATTGTTGCAACACCGCCGCCACGACCAATCAGACGGGGCTCATGTTTATAGGAGTATCCTGATGGAGTAGACTCATTTAGACCGAAATAATCATTTGGTTTAAGCCAGGTTTCAGTAAGGCAAAGTACATCGATGCTATTATCTGTGACTATTTCATTTACAATAACTGCCTTAGGTGTGAGTGATCTAATGTTTAAAAGACCTAGCTTTAGAAATTGTTTTTGTTTACTAATAGCAACATTTCTGTTTTAATAACAATTAGATTTTTCCTAGATCCTGCAGTAGATTTATGATTTGAACGCACTAAACGAGGAATAGACAATTTCTATGCAATGTTCTACACTAGTATTTATATCAGTTAATTTGGTGCAGCAGAGACTATGATTTGGGGCCGTATTCACAAAGAATTTTAAGGCTAAAAGTAGCTCCTAACTGGCGAATTTAGGAGCAACTCCTAAAAATAATGGGCGTGTCACTCGTAACTTTAGGACTCCTAATTTTTTTGACTAAGAGTAATTCACGAAGCATTTTAGCCCTAAAAGTAGCACATAATCCTGGGACAACTTAAAAGAAGTCGAGAGGACTCCTAACTCACTAAGACCTATTCACAAACCGCTTTTTGTGGCATTTCACGTTGCGATGTTTTGAAATGCGTATGCGGCGGCAACTGGAGCTTCCAATCGCGAGGGAACAATTTTGCATTGTAGGCATAACTAGGGATGCAATAACGCCACCAACAACAACCAAAACTAGGCTACTCATTGCATGTAAACTAATTGTAACGTTTCATTGTGAATCAAATTAAAATGTTCTTCTCTTTGCAAACGTAGGCAGAGGCATATAGTCACAGATTCATTCAATAATGTTGCAAAGATATTGCATCAATCCATATGTTTCATTAGGCTACTAGGCTATTTGTTTAGCCTTACTCTTTATTCATTTAGGGTATTTATTCAGTTATTCATCATATTCCGTCCTTCGCACTACTTGTGTAGCGCACGCATTCTCAGACCTGTCACCTGTCACTCATCATCGTAGGGGAGGTGTTTGGAATCATTCCCGCGTTACAATCATCAGCCAATCAAGGTGGTCACTTCAGTCAAGCTCGTGCATGAGTAATGGCGTCATCCATAGCAACGAAGTCTCACTCTTAGTTTAGGAGTTGTCATTTTTCTTTACTAAGAGTAGGTCTGAAAGGCGTTGTGAATAACTTTTAAGAGAAAACTCCTAGCTAAAATCTTTTAGTGCGATTTAGGAGTACTCTTAGTGGTAAGATAAAATGCTTTGTGAATACGGCCCCTGGGCTTTTGGTTACTAGTCAAAAGGTATTTAACATTTTGGAGATGTTATCCGACAGAAGATCCGCTCCGAATCTGCTTGGGTGTAAGCCATCAGCACGGAAAAGCCTAGGACGCTCCCAAAACAGATTCCAATTATTTACAAAGAGCAGTTTCTGCTCATTGCACCGTGACATTAACCATTCATTTAGCGCGAATAATCTACTAAACTTTTCATGTCCTAGACGGTACGTGGGAAGCGGTCCTGACACAATGATCGTTATATCAGGCGATGTGCTGCGTACCGTATCGATCAGATTCCTGAAGTCTTTCTTCAGAACTTCCGTCTGGCGCAGCCTGATGTCGTTCACTCCCGCGTGCAAGACCACAGTTCCGACGCGCTCGTTATCGTTCAGAATCTCGGGAACGTGAGCAGCGATTTCAGAAACACGAGCACCAGGAAAGCAGTGACTGTGCACCTTACTCTTACCTAATGTAGCGTGGACGTGCCGAACGATGGAATCGCCGATGATCACAGCATCGCGTTCGGTTTCGCGAAGAGGGGAGAAGCGGTTTTGTGTGGATAACTCGAAAACCGGGAGGGTCGGAGAGGGTCTTGGTCTAGACCTGACTCGCGTCTTCCGCTGCGGAAATATCCAGGCTTCGTGGTGGCGTGTTGGAGCCGGAGTGAACGAGACCATGGCTGATCGCGACCTCGGCGCTCGGGACCGATGCTGAGTAACGCACGGAGTAGCTAGACGAGGTCGGAATCAGCGGGTTAGTAACGTTAATCTCTGATTTGTGTGCATCGGCGCGTGATGTTTCAAGAGCTAACCGCCGGTCTATCAGTTCAGCTTGTCTCACTAAAAGGTCGTGGATCTGTTTCTCAACAGCTTCCAGCTCAGACTGCACCGCGTGCAGCTCAAATGTGTCTTCACCTGCACCAAAAGGTAGACTACTTACATCTGATATATTCGCCATTTTAACAGATGGACAGTAAGTTAGCAACTACGCTACCAGTGATGCTAACAATATTAATACTAATTTATGACTGAAGTCTTAGATATAATCCGTCTTTTTAGTGGTACGGGTGTAGAGTAGACGCACGATAGGCGAAAAATGTTTGTAAGTGAGTGTTGAGAAGACGCGTTCAGCCGTGATCCACGGACGTAACCTATAAGAGTATCCAGCGTTGGATCACTAACAGGCTTGAGACGCGTCTGCTCAACAGTCCGCGTTGTAACTATGAAGTTTGAGCAGTAGTGCTTCTCAGTGAGGAAAAGTAGAAAATGTTTGTTATAAGTAAGTTTAAAGAGTAAAATCAAGAATTATAAATCAAATCGATGGAGCTCCAAAGACAACAACGTGTTCAGACGCGACGCATGCGCATTCGACAACAGGAAGTCAGTCCAGACAGACAGTAGCTGTGTCCCAATGTTGAAGGCTGCATCCTTCGAAGGACGCAGACTTCAAAGATGCAGCCTATGCGTCCTCTGAAGGACGCACCATGTAGCCTTCCTAGGATTTCCTAATTGTGCAACCAGGTGTTCCAGATCACCGCTCCTGGCGCCAAGCAACGGTGCGAGAGGACAGCTGCTATCCTGATCATTCATTTTGATAACTGAGTAAACAACTATGGAGCCAGAATTGGCTATTGTCATTTTTATGTTTTATATTTTACTGGAGGACATGGTGAGGATTTTTTAGCCCCGGCGCTGCCGGATCATGTATTTTCGGTTTAGCCCTGTTTGAATACAAAACCCAATTGAATATAAAAAAGTCCAGTATTTCTCGCGCTCGTCATCTGCAGCTGTCACAGTTGCCAGGCGACAAGAACAATCCTCCGTAGGCTAGACCGGTCCGAGCGCGTCAGATGCGCCCTTTGATATGGGACGCAGCTCTAGTTAGCAACAATTTGTTAATATTGTGACAATAAGCCTACATTTTGTTACTTTAATTTTCGGAACTGCATATTTCGTTAAGTATTCACTTACAAATGTGAAGTAACCTACTGAAGTACTTTTTTCCCTCACATCACAATATGATTACATTAAACTACACAAAATAATGTAACAACCAGATATTACTGTATATTGAAAATATACAGATGTAAAATGCAACATAGCCTATGCAGTAATGCAGTAGTAGCCTAATATAAATGCAGTAGTTATTAAAAGTACTTTATTCAGAAAGCCGTCGATTGAATCAGCCCTGCAAACCTGTTGGTAGACAACTTAGGCTAGTGGATAGTGGAAATATGCACTCTAACACTGGAGATCATCCCAGATGATGTCCCACCAGCAGGAGGCCTTACCAGGGGCAGCCCATCCCGGTCCAGCAGCTCAGCTCAATAGAGTCTAAATGGTTTTTTTTCTTATTTTATGTATTGTAAAATTAAATGTTTATGTTGATTTTGATATGTTTAACGTATTTTGTAAATAGTTGGAAAAAGTACTTTAATGTAGCCTAAAGAACAAATGATTTTCATTTACCAATTTTATTTGAAAAAATAAAAAGGTATAGAATTTGTTTCATGCAGAAATTATGACTGTCATTACAAAAATAAACAATGCATAAAAATAAATGTACATAATTTTTCTTTTAAAAAATAAAAGTGAAAAAAGTTAAACAAGAATATGTAGAAAATATATATATTTTTCAAACATTCCCTCAAGAAAAGAAAACAGCCTGTCCATCCTCTTCCTTCTTTCCTGTGCACTCCTCGCCTCTGCCTCCCTCTGTAGTTGCGTTTCTTCTCTGATCAAGTCCAAAAACTCGCCCTGTCTCGCCGCCTTCGTGCTGGTGCTGGTGGTGGTGCTCCTCCTCACCGTGGGCACCCACTACTGAACTCGGCCCTGGTGTGTCCTCAGGGATTGAGGCGATGAGGACAGGGGGGTTGGTGCAATGCCTCTGTCCAAACACCTCATCCATGAGGACAAACCAGGGCCAAGTGTCAGCAGTGGGTTTCCCACTCACACCCTCTCCTGTCCCAGGACACTTGCAATCCTAAAGGCAGAGCAAATGAACCATGGCTTGTTAACAACAACAGGACAATACATTTCAGCAAAGATGTGTGTATTACTTTTCTATATATATATATATATATATATATATATATATATATATATATATATATATATATATATATATATATATATATATCCATATATATATATATCCATATATATAGACCCATTTTTTCCTGAATTGTTCTAAAAAAGCAGAAAAGGGTACTTAACACAGAGGAGCAATCTTAAGTGCATTGTTAACACTGCAAAATATGACACATCAAGACATGCATACAAAATACTTAAGAAATCATATTTCTGTATACTAAATTTGGTTAAAACCACATAGCTTGCATGACAGCACTACAAAAACACATAAAAGTGAAACCCCATTGCCTTATCTACTGCTTTTCTTATTGTTTTGGGCTTTATTGGGTTAGTGATATTTCTTATAATACACAAGTGTAAATATTACAAATAGATCGTTAAACTAATAACGTTATTACCACAAGTTTTGCCTAAAACTACCTGATAAATGTAGCCACGCAATGGTGACGAAGGAGTTAAGAAGAAGTTTATAAGAAACTTTAACTCTGGTTTCGCTAGCTATTTGAGTAAATGAAAACATAATACTTACATTTAAATGTGAATTTGCTGTCCACCACCGATCTCTAGTCTCGGCCGCCTTTAAAAATAAATAAATAAATGCTGTCGTCAACGGCGCGCAATGACTTAAGCCTCTGTTATATGGGGTAGAATAGGCCGCTAAGTGTCCATTTATGTATCCTTCTTTTCACGGGGAAACGAAGGGTGCATTTGGCGTCGCTTTTGAATCAGGGAAGCCTTCGTCGCGGCGCGATGACGCAACCGGCCTTCGAATACGGCCTTTGAAGGACAGCCTTCATGGGCCAAGATGGCTACAGTGTGAGCGGGTGTATTCGTACTCGTCTCGGAGCTTGGCAACTTGTGATGTGAACTTTACACATATCTTTACCTAACTAACGAACCAGTTCATCACGCTTACTTAATATAACACGGAAAATATTTTGTGACTCTTTGTGTGCGGTAATCCTCTACTTATGGGCAAGAATCACAACAAATGGCGGAATATGTCGCAGCTAACGTTTCCTGATGACATGGACTCATGCGAAAACGGCGCCTCTTCAATCAAATCATCACCTTTACCTCCGACCCCAAGCAAAAGCCCTCCATCTAAATTCAGAGCCATCAGCAACGACGACTCAACTACTGGTATCATCCTCGAGAAACTGTCGTCGATCGAGAAGGCTACGCATGCCACTGCTAACGCCTTGGAAACTCTCACATCAACGGTACAGTCTCTTTTAAATCAAGTATCTATCCACAGTGAAAAAATACAGAAAATAGACTCTGAGACAGGAAAGCTTAAACAAGAAAACATCCAGTTGAAATTGAAAATGAATGAGATGCAACGACACAGTAGGCTTTGGAATTTGAAAATTCATGGATTAAAGGAGGCAGACGATGAAAACATTCGAGAGCTAGTCATTGACGTTCTCGCTAAAGTTGCCCCACATATCAGCGACCATATTCCCAGCACAGTCGACATAGTACACCGTTTGGGCGCGAAAAGGAAGGACGGCTCTCATCGAACAACAATCGTGCGATTCTCCATGAGACACTATCGAGACCACGTCTGGAGAACAGCGAAGAACAACGCATATCTTCTCAGCAAGAACCTGCGCATCACTGAAGCCCTCTCCCCAGACGATGCAGCAGCTAGAGCCAAGCTCTGGCCACTCGTCAAGAAAGCCAAAGAGGAAGGAAAGAAAGCGTCTTTCAAGGGCCCCCATGCGTACATCGAAGGCCAAAGAATTACACTGGAAGAGTAAGCGTAATGAAGCTTTACTGTTATGATGCTGTTCACTGTAGCTAGACTCTGGTAGCCTAAAAAAAAAAAAAAAAAACGACAATCACCTTTTCATTGCCATATGCCTTCTCTTGTTAGGCTAAAACCTTGACTGGCTGAACTGTTCACTTATGGTTCCGTTTGAATACGAAAATTGCACTATAAATGTTCTGTGTTTACAAAATTATTTAGATATGGATCTATTATTGGTAAACAATATTATCCCTACTGTTTTAATCTATTTCTTTGTTAGGCTAAAGCCTTGACTGTTCACTTATGGTTCCGTTTGAAAACGAAATTGCACTAAAAATGTTCTATGTTTACAAAATTATTTAGATATAGATCTATTATTGGTAAACAATATTATCCCTGATGTTTGAATCTATTTCTGGTTCGAAAATCTTCATCACTGCTGTCATGTTCTGGGACGGCCCCTTTCTAAGCTCAGGTAACCTAAGTAACCAAGCTTTTTTGTTTTTACCCCCTCCTCCCCTCCATACTCCCCCTGTGGTATCTATGCACAACTTTGAATTCAACTCCCTTAATGTTATATCCCTAAATGTTAGAGGTATAAGAGACTTAACTAAAAGAAAAGCACTTTTTTTGTTTAGTAAACAAACTGATGCAGACCTGGGCCCGTATCCCTAAAGATTCTGAGAATCCTCTCAGAGAGCTCCTAACTTAACCTAAAAATTCCTTGCCAGGAGTTTTAGCTTAGAAGTGATTCCAGAACATTTTCAGTGAACTCTGAGCAAGGAATGGATGGAAAATCCTATCTTAGTGAGGAGGTGTGGTTGACCCCGTTGCTAGGTATGAGTCATCATTTCAAAAGCCGTGATTGGTTGATCCTACAAGTTTGATGAAAATGAACTTTTGGTGATAATGAGCAAAGGATGTACCCTCAAATCAATAAACATAATTATACACTCTAATCTTATGCAGACTGTAATTGTAAATAATATTTCACATTCAAGAAAATATCTGGAAAATGAATAGTAAGCTGTAGGGGTTATAGCCTAACATTCGAATCTAAAATATGTGAAAACTTAAGCTCATTACACCCTGTTCAAATAATGATTTGTGTCTTATTTGCTCATATTAATATCCTAGCTGGCATATTTTGTACTTTCACTCCCATATGGACCCCATTGAAAACAAGATGGCCTATCTCAAGGGGCTGTCCTTAATGAAGTAGAAATTGCAACGTTACAACTCAGTGTGGTCTTAACGAGGGTAACACGGCTCAGCTTTTATCAATGTCTGTGATTGCTGGCTGGTCTATTTATGAAGGCTTGTTAACAAATATCCTACAAACACAGAAAATGGAGAAAAATCCTCTGTTGGCCATTTTGTGCAGCTGCTTAGGGGAACTCCTAAGCCACTAAAAGTCCTCTTCCCTGCTCTTAGCAGACCTCGCCTTAGGAGCCCTTTTAAGCGCTAGGAATCTTGAGGAATAGCTTTTATATTAACTGGGATTTTCGTGTCACTTTTAGGGGAAATTCTAAGAAAACGTCATGACTCTGAGAATTTTCTTAGAATTTGGCCGCTAGGAGCCACTTTTTGCACAAAAATTCTTTAGGGATACGGGCCCTGGTCCTTTTTCAAGAATCTCACTCTTGTGATACAGATTGTAAATTCTGGAAGTCTCAGTGGGGTAACTCCATTTACATTGACCATGGTTCAAATCATTCTGCTGGTGTTATGATATTAATGCATAAGTTCAAAGGAGAGGTGGTTGAATCCTTCTCTTCTGGTCTTGGAAGGTGGCAAATACTGGTACTTAATCTTGATAATACTTGTTTTCTATTGTGTAATGTATATGGTTACAATTCTAAGAGTGACAATAGGAAACTTTTCTCTGACCTCTCCAACAAAATTATAGAAATTCAAAACAAATACACTAATGCTAAACTGATTCTTGGTGGTGACTTCAACGAAGCTCCAGACAATTGTATAGATAGGCTTCCAGCCCGATCCCCAAAGTCCAGTCTAAACGATGTGCTCGCCCCCCTATGTGACACTCTTTCTGTGACAGATGCATGGCGCTTTTTCAACAGCAGTGCACAAGACTTTACTTGGTCCAATGGTCCCAAAACACTTAGATCTAGAATAGACCTCTTTTTTATTTCACCCTACCTATTGCAGCATGTTATATGTGTCCAGCACTCCCATGCCCCATTAACTGACCACAAAATGATTTTTCTGAAACTATCTACATCTAACTGCCAGCACGGATCTCGTGGCTATTGGAAATTTAATATTACACTTTTAGATGACCGTGAATTTAATGCCTCTGTTAAAGAATGCCTAGATGAATGCTTCAACACCCCCACAAACTCTTCTATGAACTCTATTGGAAACAAATGGGAATTCTTCAAATATAATGTCAGGTCTCTTGCCATCAAACGTAGCAAAGAATTGAAAAATAATAAACTATTAAAACAGTCTTCCCTTATGAGTAAACTAGACGAACTATTGAAAACAAACAATCACTCTGAAAATGATTTGACTGAATTAAAAGCTACACAACTTGAACTTGATAAATTATACTCAGACATGGCCAAAGGCTCTTTTATAAGATCCAGGGCCAAATGGATGGAGGAGGGAGAAAAAAAATACTAGCTACTTTTTTGCTCTTGAAAAAAGAAATTATAAACGCAAATCATTGTCTTCCATAAGTATTGATAATGTTGTCTCTAAAGATCCCAAAATAATATCTGACTTTGTTTCTACCTTCTATGAAAATCTATACAAGTCAAACTTTAATGAAGATGACTGTAAAACCTTCTTACAAGAGATACATGTGCACACACCTAAAGCTGCCGATGAGTTTAAATCTTTCTGTGATGCAGAGCTGTCCATATCTGAACTAAACAATGCGTTAAAAACTATGAAAAAGGGCAAATGTCCCGGTATAGACGGTCTACCTGTAGAATTCTACCTTCATTTCTGGGACATATTAGAGAAACCCATCTACAATCTCTTCAAAGAATGTGTCGAGAATGAAGAAATGGTCACCACAATGAAGCAGGCAGTGATTTCCCTAATTCCAAAACCTGGGAAAGACCCCCTATTTATAGACAACTGGCGTCCAATAAGTCTGCTTACCACCGAATACAAGTTACTTGCTTTGATTTATGCAAACAGACTCAAAACAGGACTACACCACCTTATCAATGAAGCACAGACTGGATTTATGAAAGGTCGGCATATTAGCTGCAACATAAGACTTGTGTTAGACTTAATTGATTACGCAGACTCTATTAACTCAGACGCCATTATTTTATTCTTAGATTTCTGCAAAGCATTCGACACCGTCGAACATGAATTCCTCTTTGCGTCCTTAAACATCTTTGGTTTTGGTCCTAAGTTCATATCTGCTGTTAAGATGTTCTACAAAGATATTAACAGCTCTGTGATCATTAATAACAACACGTCCAGAAGATTTAATATACATCGAGGTGTGCGACAAGGGTGCCCTATATCAGCTTTCCTTTTCCTCTTAGTGGTGGAACTCATGTCGATTCAGATCCTTAGCAACCCAAATCTACAAGGTTTAACCATCTTTGATAGAGAAATTAGAATCTCCCAACTTGCTGACGATACAACATTATTCCTAAAAGACAAAAAACAAATTCCACTTGTACTTCAAAATATTCAGTCATTCTCCCAGGCGTCTGGTCTAAATTTAAATCTAAGTAAATGTGAGGCCCTTTGCCTTTATAGCACAGATGAAAAATGTACATATGGCATTCCTGTAAAAGACACTGTCAAGTATTTAGGTGTCCACATATGTAAGAGCCCTAAAATGCGACAAGAACTGAACTTTATTCCCAGAATGAAAATCACAAAAAGCATTTTTAACAACTGGCTCCAGAGGGACCTTTCTATCATTGGCAGAGTCCTTCTGTCGAAAGCAGAAGGTCTCTCACGTTTTGTATATCCTTCTCTATCCCTTTTTGTTTCAGAATCCACTTGTAACGACATCAATCGCATCTTTTTAAACTTCCTCTGGCGAAACAAGCAACACAAGCTTAAAAAATCTGTCTTATCAAACAATAGGTCAGATGGAGGCCTTGAAATCATTAATTTTATTGATACTAACCACACTTTTAAAATTAACTGGTTGAAAAGATGTTTACTAATGGGTGAAAAATCATTGTGGTACTTTATTCCTTACAATATATTTAGAAAATGTGGCGGTCTAGAATTTCTTCTCAAATGTAACTACTCCCCTTCTAAACTTCCTCTCCATTTGTCCAAATTCCACGAACAAGCTCTATTATCTTGGAAACTGATTTATGTCCATAACTTTTCTCCCCACAAATCACTTTTATGGAACAACCAAGTCATCACTGTCAAAAACAAATCCATTTTCTTCCCTACTTGGCATGCACATGGTGTTTCTTTCATCATTGACCTTTTTGATAAGCAAGGTAACATTTTGACTTATGAAAACTTCATGTCTTGTTTTAATTTTCCCATACGTGCTCATGAATTTATCACTGTTTGTAAAGCCATCCCCTCTGGTATTCTACAACTTATGAAATGTCACTCCTCTTATTTACAAAAGAGTTGTTATAATCCTACACTCACCATTAATGGCTATTTGCTCACTGATAGAAAATGTAACAACAAATTTATTAGAAATGTGATGCATAGTAAGAATAAGAGCTCTCCCCGAGGGAAATTCTTTTGGGACAACCAGATTCCAGATGTTGATTGGAAAAAGACGTGGTTGTTACCATACAAGTTTTGCATTTCCAACAGGATAATAGAGACTCAGTTTAAAATACTTCACAAAATATACCCCTGTAATCTATTGCTCTCCAAATACATGGACATTGGCCAAAAATGCTCATTGTGTGACAAAGATGATGAATCCATTTTGCATGTTTTCTATGAATGTGATGTTGTACGTAATTTCTGGTTGATGTTATCTAATCACCTTGGTTTTCTTGATAATTCTTACACTTTTACAAAAAGAGATATTGTTTTTTATTTTACACACAAACAGAAATGTATTGAATTTGTTACCAATTTTTTTATACTTATATCCAAACACTACATTCACAAACAGAAATTTAAAAAAGAAAAACCTATATTTAAAATGTTTCTCATTGAATTCCAGTACCTCTTATCCACGCTTCGAAGAATTAACAACAAGAAAAACATGATGCTTCTTTCTTTCTATGATGAACTCTTTACTACACAAGCTTGATATGAACTGACTTATTGATACCTCCTCCCTCCCCTTCCCTCCCCTTCCCTTGTAAGTTCATGTGACATGTTTACTGATGTATTCATATATTTGTACAATAATTTTTCGTTAATAAAAAAAAAAAAAAAAAAAAAAAAAAAAAAAGGACAGCCTTCATGGTTCCGGCTAAGATGGCGGGCTGAACACATGCGTTTTTACCGAGCTGCCTAGTTAGTCTCCATTCTGTTTTAAAAAAAGTACACAAATCTCATTTACACCTACCTAAAATATAATTTAATCACTCCTCGTGTGCTTGCTGTCCTCAAAATGCGGAAATCTTCTCAGCAAGCTACTCACCCGAAGATTATCATCCCTCCAGCTCATGGCTCGAATCCAGCTCAAGTCTCGGTCGTTTCAGAGATGGAGGTACAGACCGACCCTGAAGGTAAACGTCGTGACTCGTCTCACTTAACCCCTACTAAAGCAAACACCTTGAAAAAATTAAGGTCCTGCGACGAAGACATCACTAATGCAACGCTGCTAAAAGCCATCACTTCACTGACCGCTCGGTTTGACGCACAAGATGAAAAACTAGAAGAAATGGCGACGCAAATGCGGAGAAACAGTGTCATGATCGCAGAGATTTCCAAGGCTGTTGAGTTTAATGCCGCTGAAATTAAAGAATGCAAAGAAAAGTGCCTAGAGTCGAGTAAATCGCTCCTGAGTTTAACAACAACACACAAAGATCTGGCGAGCAGAACATCTGAACTTGAGCGGTATAAAAGAAGATGGAACCTTCGGATCAACGGCTTGAAGGAAAGACCTGAGGAGGATCCCCGTAGGGAAGTGATTGGTCTAATTGCTGAAATCGCACCGCATCTCGTTCATAAATTAGAGGAGGTTGTTGACACAGTACACCGAATCGGCAGGAAGGAACTAGGTAAGCCAAGGCAGATGATTGTGCAGTTCACCATGAGGAAGTATAGGGATGAACTGTGGAAAACAACTAAGAACTCGTCAGTCTGTCGGGACCGCGGAGTCAGATTCATGGAGGATTTTACGAAAGAGGACCGGCTGGCACGTGCGGAGCTGTGGCCTTTGATCGATCAGGCGCGTAAAGCTGGAAAGAAAGCGTATTACCGTGGACCTTTCGGTTACATTGAAGGACGGCGCATTGACTCAACAGAATCGTGTACTTGAACTGATTATGGGTAGGATGGTGTAAGAGATGATTGTTTGGAGAGACTCTAGGTTGTGAGGTAAGCCTATGTTCTAGGTTCGTGGCTATACAACCTGGGGAAAATTTTGTTCTCTTACATATAAGTGCACACTTTTTCCTTTTACTCTTTGCGTTTAGTCATTAGTTGTTGTTTTTTTCTCTCGTTTGTTTTTGCTTTAAATGTTTCCAGTTAAGTTACCGTTGTCGTTCATGTCACTAAATGTTAGGGGCATTCAAAACAAGGTTAAGAGAAAGGCTATGTTTTTATATTGTAAAGGTAGTGGATCTCACTGTATTTTTCTACAAGAAACGCACTCTGTTGTAACTGATGTTGCCTTTTGGTCTAGTCAATGGGGAGAAATTTTTTTATTTAGCCATGGATCCTCCCACTCGGCAGGAGTTGCAGTTTTATTTAATAATTGTCCAGGGAAAATAGTGTCTTCTAGAACTGATCTCAGTGGACACTGGCTAGCGGTAGTTTTAGACATTGAAAATATTTTTTTCATTTTAATTAATGTATATGGCCACAATAATTCTAAATTGAATCAAAATTTACTACATGAGGTATCTTCTGTAATCTCTGATTTAAAGAGATCGTACCCAACAGATAATATCATTGTAGGTGGGGACTTTAATGAGGTACCAGATGAGACGCACGATAGACATCCACCTAAAAGCAGTACTTCACGGCCAAACCCCTTAATTTCCCACTTTTGCACCAATTATAAACTGATAGATGTGTGGAGAGATATCCATCCCAATCTCAGACAGTTCTCTTGGTTAAGACCAAATGCTTCCAGCATGTCAAGAATTTATTATTGGCTTATTGCAGATAACTTGTTTTTATTTGTTAAAGACTGCGCTATTTCAGCAGCGCCTTTGACTGACCACTGTGCCATTTCTCTTCTAGTTAAACCCAACAGTAACACTTCAAGAAAGAAGGGATATTGGAAATTCAATTCGGATTTACTTAATAATAAAAGATTTTGTGATAAAGTAAAAGACTTAATGTTAGAAATTAAAAAAGGTAATTTTAGTTCTCATAAAGCCAGATGGGAGTTTCTCAAATTTAAAATATGTGACATTTCTATTAATTATAGTAAAATACTTGCCAAAGTAAGGAGACAGCAGGAGTATGCGATTATTCAAAAGATTAACAAATACTGTAGTGAAAGTATGCTGAGTGATGCCGAAAAAAGTAGATTGGTCTCGCTACAATTAGAACTGGATAATCTTTACATTAATAAAGCCAAAGGTGCATATATTCGTTCCAAAGCAAAATGGATCGAAGAGGGGGAGAAGAGTACTTCTTACTTTTGTAGATTAGAAAAAAGACGACAATCAAGAAACTCAATTCTATCTTTAATGATTAATGGTAATGAAAGTACGGACCCTACTCTAATAAGTAAGAAAATCCATCAATTTTACAGTGATTTGTATTCTTCTAACTTCTCCCCAATAGAGTGCAGTAATTTCTTTGATAAAATAAAAAATGTCATTCCTCATATTGACAATGATTGGAGAGAGTGCTGTGATGCTAACTTGCGTATTGAAGAACTAGATTTAGCTGTGTAAAAGCTTAAGCCAAATAAGTCTCCGGGCCCTGATGGCCTCACAGCTAACTTTTACAAATTTTTTTGGAATGATATTAAACCATTGTTATTTAACGCTTTTGTTGAATCTATAGAAGAAGAGTCTTTAGCCCCCACTATGTATCAGGGTTTGATTACCTTAATCCCTAAACCAGATAAAGACATGAGATATGTGGATAACTTGCGTCCTATTACATTGCTAAACAATGATTATAAAATTTTCTCACATATATTTGTTAACAGATTAAAAGAGGGATTAAATAATTTAATTAACGAGTCTCAATCTGGCTTTCTTAAAGGAAGATCTATTCATAATAATATTAGATTAGTGTTGGACTTGGTGGAGTACAGTCACTTGATTGAAGATGATGGATTCATCTTATTTTTAGATTTTAAAAAGGCCTTTGACATGATAGAACATAGTTTTCTCTTTAATTCCCTACAGCATTTTGGTTTTGGTGAACGGTTGATTAGTGTTATAAAAATGATTTATAAAGACATGAATAGCTCAGTTTCTCTTCCATTTGGTACTACACAAAGATTTCTGATTAGTCGTGGTATAAGACAGGGCTGCCCACTAGGGCTGGTCCGAATACCATTTTTTGAGCTTCGAAGCTTCGATAGGAATTAACATCGAATATTCGAAGCTTCGGAGGGAGGGGGCTGAACATATTCTTCTCTCTAATAAAGGCAGGAATCTCTATGCGTCTGTCTGTTTGCATTTAGATTATTTATCTTGCATTTAGAACCGTTCATCCAATCGACTTCACGAGTGCAGTGTCACATTTGGTGCAATATAGACACGCGAGACGTGACACGTTCAGAATTAATAAACTTTTAATACAGAACAGCGCGAGCGGGAAGCGCTCGCGCGCCTCACGCGCAGGGCTCCGAGAACGGACACTGCACTAGTGATAAAAAACACAGCCTAATATTTTTCTGAGTAACAAATAACTCTCAAATCAGAAATCAGCAGCACAGTAATTACTGACACAGTAAAGGGTAGGCTAATATATTGTTTCTATTCTATTTCCACAATGTCAAAGCAACGCAGCTTATAGCCTACAAGCTCAGGCATGCACTTCTGCCCATACAAACTCCGCTGTTCTGCGCTCTAAAATAAGAGTATTGTATTTCGCCCAAAAATGCTAAAAAAATAACCGTGTGAGAGCGTGTTTTAGGCTATATCATGTTATAGCCAGATATGACGACGCTTACAGCACGCGTCACCGCAGATCAGCATCTATTCATCAAGCCAACGTGCAAACTATCGCAAATCAAAGTGAAAGTGGGTCGCAGATGCTAACACACAATCAACTTCATTAAAAGTAAAGAACCGAAATGATCTTACCAGGGCTGTTGCCGCTCTCTTATTGCAGTCTTTGATTTAGAAATTTTAGCTGACGATCAGTAAAATGCAGCTTATCTGTTGCTAGTGACGTGCACTCCATTACATCTGCCTATAGCGCGGGATTTGAAGTTCGGATTCATATCCGTTTTGCAAAAACACATTTATGTGTTCATTGTTCATATTGATAAATCAGAGAGAACTATCCGATCTGAGAAAACGCATGACAGCCCCATTCAAACGCGAATGGGAACCGTTTCTAGGGGGATGCCAGGTGTGGGGAAAAAAAAAAAAAATTTAAAACGAATATTCCAATGTCAAATTTGAAAATCGAATACCAACCCACCGAACGAATATTCGAATACTCGAATATTCTGGTACAGCCCTACTGCCCACTATCCCCTCTTCTTTTCATTTTGGCAACAGATATGATGTCCACTTTGGTAAGTCAGGATTTATCAGTGAAGAAATTATGTGTATTCGGAAAACCTTTAGCAATAAGTCAGCTAGCAGATGACACGACGTTATTTTTAAAAAACAAAGACCAAATACCTTTGGCTCTTTCTCTAATTAATTCTTTTTCTAAGGCTTCAGGCCTTCAATTGAATTTGAACAAATGTGAGCTTATGGCACTACACCCCAGTCAAATTGATTCTTTGTTTAATATTCCGGTTAAAGAATCCGTGAAGTATTTAGGTATCTCAATTACAAGAGACTTGAAGGCTAGTATGAAAGAGAATTTTGAAACTAAATTACAAAAAGCCAATAAAATTTTGAATTGCTGGTTACAGAGAGATCTCTCAATTTTTGGAAGAATCTTTCTATCTAAAGTTGAGTACTTATCTAGATTGATCTATCCTGCCTCTGCTTTGGCTCCCTCTTCAGTTATTATAAAAACAAGTAATAAAAAAATGTATGATTTCATTTGGAAGCACAAAACCCATTATATAAAAAAATCTGACATTATCAAATCATATGAAAAGGGTGGGCTGAATGTAATTGAATTCGAGAGTATGAATATTTTTTTAAAGCTTAAGTGGCTTCAAATGTTTTTAGGTAACATGGATAGCCTTTGGTATGTCGTGCCCTCAGCTTTGTTTGGTAAACTGGGTGGAATTCACTTTCTACTCAAATGCGACTTTGATTTACTCAAGCTCCCAATGAAACTGTCAGCATTCCACCAACAAGTTTTATTATTTTGGAAACTGGCACACACGCATAATTTTACACCCCACAATACTCCTTTGTGGAATAACAGATATATTTTACATAGAAGCAAGTCTCTATTCTACGAGGATTGGTTTAGCAGGAATATCTGGTCTATAATGGACTTAATGGATGAGAGTGGTAACATATTGGATTACAATGCTTTCACTTTAAAACATGGATTTGCCTGTCATCCAAAACAGTTTTTTACAGTAATTAGTGCAATACCCTCTGGTATAAAAATGTTAATTAAGTGTTCCTTATCATATTCTAAAGTTACGGCAGTCCTTCCGTCGCTATTTGTTGGTGATATTGAATTCGAAAATAAACAAGTTTGCACTAATAAATACTTAAGACAAGTTATCATCCAATCTAGCTATCCATATCAAATTTTAAGAAACAAATTAGACCATACATATGATAAAGATACTGTAAAATATTTTAGAACAGCTTATTTAAGATTTCCTCTTCCCCCCAAAGCAAAAGAGACACACTTTAAGATTCTAAATGCCATATATCCTTCCAACAAGTTTCTAAATGTAAAATTTAATTTTGAAAATGTGCCTTGTCATTTATGTAATTGTCTCTCTGAAGACACAGAACATATATTTTTTTCATGTCACTTTTCTATATCTTTTTGGAGAACACTACAGGAATGGTTGAAAGAAAAAAATGTGGTGGCTGATAGTTTCATATTTACCTTACAAAACATAATGTATGGGATAACCAAGGATTGTTGCAGGCTATTTGATTTGATTAATAGTATTATATTATTGGCCAAATTCTTTATACATAAATGTAGGTTTTTTAAATCCCCTCCTTTGTTTATTATATTTAAAAACGAATTAAAATACTTCTCAGATGCCCTTTCAAAAATGAAAAATCGAAGTGCAATAAAAATGCATAATCTGTTAGAATTGTATAACCTGTTTTAAATTTATTTTATTTATTTATTTATTTATTTATTTATTTATTTTATTATTATTATTATTATAATTTTTTTTTCAATACTTTGTGTTGAGCCTTCCACGCCTGTATTTTCGCTGTATAAAAATTGTTTTGTGCCATTTTGTTGTATGCAGATTTTGTATTCAATAAAAAAAAAGAAAAAAAAAGACAGCCGTCATCGCGCCGCGGTGACGCAATCGGCCTTCAAATCAGGGGGGCAGGGATTTGTATTATTTTGAAGGTACCCCCGGGCGCCGCCATTGGCTAGCGGAACCCCACCTGCTGTTAGCATCCCATTGACTCCCATTCATTTTGGCGTCACTTTGACAGCGAATAACTTTACATCTGAGGCGTTTAAAGACTCCATTTGTCCATTATTTATTTCTAAAGAAACACGAAAATGTATAAAACGCTCCATTACCTTGTAGCTTACGTTATGGCCCTGTAGAAGCAGTTTTTGTAAAAGTAGGCTAACGATTGCGTCACAGCCACGCGACTCTCTGTCGCACAGTAGGAAATTACCGTATGGACAGGAGGAGAAGCTCGCGGGCAATCGGGGGGACGTCGAGGCAAAATGACAAAATAATTAATCAGAACACCTACAAAAAGTTTCTCCTGCTCCAAGATCATGGACAGCTCCTACTCACGCTCTCCGTCTCTGCGAGTTTCGGAAGGTAATGATTCAGATTGATCTTGGCACAGCTACTAGAAGACAGACGGTTTGCTCACGTCACATCTACGTCGTCGAGCTCAGTTTGAGTCTGCGCAGTACGCTGGACCCCCAGGAAGTAAGATTTTCTAATTGGCTTCACTTTGTCTCCGTTGAATCCAATGGGGTCGCTGTGTCCATTTCTTTTACTGTCTATGCTTCAAATGCGACCTTCCAAGGATGCAGCCTTTGAATTGGGACGTCCTTCGTCGCGCCGCGGTGACGCAATCGGCCTTCAAATACGGCCATCCGGCCTTCAAATACGGCCTTCGAAGGATGCAGCCTTCACTTTGGGACACAGCTAGTGTCAGACAGTGTTGTCCCAGTGAAGGAGTTAACTCTGTATAAAAAAGCTTTGAAAGATATAAAAACAAGACAAGCCTTGGAGGTTTTCAAACGTATTCACATTCTGATAACTGATTAGACCTCTGGGTTATTTTATTTCTATTTATTTATTGTACCGGTATGTATGATTTTTATTTATTTTATATTATGTTTGATTTGGCATTTATGTATGTATTTGAATTGTTTTGATATTGGAGGCTCATATTGTTAACATTTAATTTGGGTCCCACTTTATATTAAGTGGCTTTAAGTACTATGTACTTACATGTACTTATATTGAAATTAATAATTTGATACAATGTACTTATTGTGTAACTACATGTTTTTACATTGTACTTACATTTTAAAAATTCCTGCATGTAATTACAGCTGTAATTAATTTATGTAATTACATTTGTAATTACACAGTTGACCCTTCCCTTACACCTTAAACCTACCCAATCCACCACACCTGTCCCTAACCTTACCCGTATCACACCTCAATAGCAGCACAAGTGTTTTACAATACAGCATGCACACAATAAGTACATTGTACTTATTTTTTGATGTAAGTACATAGTACTTAACGCCACTTAATATAAAGTGGGACCATAATTTGTAAGCCTGATTTTGATTGGTTAATAAAAAATATATATTAAAGGGACACTATGCAAGTCTGAGTGTTTTTTCTCTACGAGCTCCCCCTAGTGTCTGGTAGTATAATGCTTTCAAACACTCTGTCGTAAAAACGAACTGTTGTCCCTCCCCCCTTGCCACGAGCAACCCAGCTGAGGAACCGGCTATTTCAAAACCAGTTATGTCTACCGAGGCAAGTAAAGCAATACTTTCTTTCCAACTGATGGCGATTTTTTTATTTATTGTGTTGTCATGCATACTAGTATTTTTACCGGGAACGAACGATATGAACGAGGCGAACTACTGCTTTCGTGTTTGTTTGTTTGTTTGTTTGTTTTTGGGAGAATGGGCATGAGCATAAACAAAATATATATATCGGAGGCTAATATTTGTCTAAAGTTATATTAGCAAGGTCTATAAGTTCATCTGGTAGAATGATGGTTTACCTTTGCTTGTCTAAGAAAACATCAGAACGTTTTTTCTAACTCGATCATGATATGTGCAACATTTTGCGCGTCTGATATTGCCTACTATCAGACGCGTTGACTTAGTGACATAAAATAAAAGTGTAAGTTACACAAATAAAACCGACAGAGGAACGGCCAAACAACTAACGTTACAGAAATCAAACGTGTTTGCTATGACAATGCTAACATCAAAGTTATAGTATCTAGCGTACTAGTAAGCCCCTAACAGACAGCGATCATAATAAAAACCTTTACAGACAATAGCAAACATCCTGAGGTCACAATTACTTGAAATTTAAATATTAAACACAGTTTATTCCAAAGATACTTAACTTACAAGTGCAACAGCAGGATCAGCATCCGTTTTGCAGGCTTCTGTTTCTCTCAGTTCTCACCATTCTGAAAAAGCCGGTCCGATATATTTACTCGAGTCTGACTTCTTGCTCGGTCAGTCTCCCGTTTCCTCTTTCGTTGGTCCTCCGACAAAGATTTCCTAGCTTTCTGCTTCTTTTTTACAGGCTCAGCCTCAGCCATAACTCAATCTATCGTTGCCCTTTGCTTATAGCTAGCCCGCCGGTGCTTGAATAGGGGCGTGTACGTGTGCAGTGCCGTCAAGCAATTCGTTACATCGCGAGACCTGATATCACGCGATACTTCCTGACACCGACCCGCGTCCCAAAGTTGCAAGTGAGTTTTTTCCGCTCTCGGGCACCAGGGGGGTGCGAAACCACCACCATTCAACCCGAAATAAGTAATATAACCATTCCACTAAATCCGAAGCTGTTCAGTTAAGGTTAAAAAGTTACCTAGAGCACCTTTAAAAAAATATATATATAAAAAAAACAGACATTCTCTGGTGCTACACATGTCAGCCAATCGACATTTACTTTTACTCAGTTGAGTTTTCTCTGCTTCTCACCACATTTGTTCGATTATTTAATTGGTATAAATCGTAGTGATGGTGAAATGAAGCTTTGTGAAGCACCGGGGCTTTCCAACCTCGACTGTATCGTAAAATGGTTCATTACTCGAAGCTTTTCAACACGTTGCACACTAACGACATCTTGTGGTCAAAAGGTGGAACAGCTGCCTTTCTGTCCCAGAAGACCAATCCATTTTTTTTTTCATTTAATAAATCACTTTGTGCTCTGTAAACCACAAAGCAATAAAATTAATCCTCATAATTCATGTGTAAGTGTTAATGTAGTTGAACAAACAACTCTATGAAAAAAATGTATAAATGAGACAAATGAACTTGAACAGAAACAATTCGTATGAATCTGCTTTGATCAACAAATGCAGCCTTATTCACATAAACTTTAGCCTCAGTCCTAATCGTATGAGTTAATTTTACAGTCTGTGGTTAATAGGCAAGGCGCATGTAGGCATATATAGTCAAAATAAAATAAAATGAATGTGGAATGGTGAAGTGCTTGTAAACTGGGGAGGTGACATTTTATTGTGTGGGTAATTTAAGAAATTAAAGATTTTTATTAAGGAACAGGACTTGTTCAACAGTGTGAGGGCTAAGTCTATTTCTTTTTGTATTTACTACTAACCGAAGAGCATTACACTCTAAACCTGGGGCCTGTTTCAGAAAGGAGGTTAAGTGAAAACTCTGAGTATGTTAACCCTGAAATGAGGGAAACTCTAGCTGTGTCCCTATGTGAAGGCTGCATCCTCCGAAGGCCGTATTTGAAGGCCGATTGGCCGCATTTGAAGGCCGATTGCGTCACAGCGGCGCGACGAAGGACGTCCCAATTCAAAGGCTGCATCCATAGACAGTATATGGGCTGCATCCTTGGAAGGTCGCATTTGAAGGCCGATTGCATCACCGCGGCGCGATGAAGGCTGTCCCAATTCAGTTCTGCATCCTCCGAAGGCCGTATTCGAAGGCCGGTTGCGTCATCGCGACGCGACGAAGGCTACCCTGATTCAAAAGCGATGCCAAATGCGCCCTTCGTTTCCTCGTGAAAGGAAGGATACATAAATGTGCTGCGTTCCAGTCCACTTTTAGACACGCACTTGCGAACTTCCCTAAGCACTTCCCCTCGGGGGAATCCCTGCCGCCATTTTGAAGTGCGTTCCACTTCGTGAAGTGGACGAGGGAAGTTTATATGGACAGACCCTCGTTCCCTCGATTTTGACCGAGGGAGCGAGTCCGCTTCAAATGTACACTTAAGGCACCTATATGTCCCACAATGCAATACGATTGTGACGTCACCGCATATCTCGTCTAATCACCACCACACAGACAAATCTATGATATATTAATTGGTCTGAATTGGAACGTCCTAAGCCCTTGATCACTTGGAATCAGCTGTGGGGTTGATTTATTATTTACATTTTTTTTCCCTTTAAGAATTTGTTTAAAAAGACAGATATTACCATCAGAATCTGTTGGGGCCAACAAAAAAACCCTCTGTAATGTGGGCTCTGTAATGTAAACCTCTTACATTTTATGAAGGCCCTTGGATCTTCGGATGTGACTGGCTCTGCTGCACTCAGAGCCGCCTTAACCTAATGTTAGTCCCCGGGGCTGAGAGGTTTTGTAGGCCCCCTATCCCCTCGATTTATAGAGTCTCATTTTTAAAAAGTGTAATATCTAGGTAATCTATATCACAAAAGTTTCTTTTGTGACCTACAACAGTGAGTTTTCCCTCTTTGAACCAGAAAACACCATAATATTGTTATTAACATATAAAATATAATAAAATATATAATAAAATGATGCATGGAAAAGAAACTGTCGACAGTCTCATTGAGTTTAATTCATACATTTATAGTTTGAGTGTTGTAGTTTTAAGATGCAAGTTTAGCACTGCTGCAGTTCATTTTACAGTTTCCCCTGCATTATCTTGACTATTAGGGACAAGAAAATTGATTATTTGTCAAATTCAGATTACGTTTTAGTAATTTATGGTAGTATGAGTGAGTTGAATTTGTAGATTGATCGATCATTAATCTAGTAAATTATTTAATCCACTGAACACTGTGTGGTAATATAAAAACAGCATACTGTTTCTTTTGAGCCTAATTCCTAGTCAAATTAAAACAATATAGTTGTATCACTTGTGATGGTGTTTTGTATAGATGTGGCCAGACGAGCAGTCTACCAATAACATTAGAGCGACAGCACTACCAACACCCACAAGCGACTTCACAGTACAGAGTCTAGCGACATACAGGGACAAAAGCTGACAAGTTACAAAACAATATGACCTTTTCAGCTCATCATGAACCTGAACATGGGAGGCCCATGGGCTTCAGCTCAGGTAAGCCCGTGCATTAATGCGGCCGTGGCTGCACTGCTAGACACTGGATGCTATTTAGTTATTTAATATGTCAAATGTTTGTAGCCTACACCCATGATATGCTCAAGCCTTACGCCCGTTTCACACATACTCCGTATGCAGTGCGTATGCAGTGAGTGTTGCAGTGCGTATGCGGTGCAGGAGCAGCACGAGCAATAGTGCTTTCACATATGATGCGTTTGCAGTGCATAGGCTCTGATCTGCGGCTGTACAAAATACATACTCACTATTTGTATTTCAAATCCATAAGTTATTAGCAACTTTTTATTTAAAAAAAGTTTTTTGTCACCATTGCGATTCTCTTTGTACACATATACACTCTTTAATAGACGTATTCACGTTTAAATACATTTAAACAACGTATTATTCAATGCATTACTTCTATATAATTATATATTAAGTTGCTCAAGCAAGTGGTAAAATATTTAACCATGTACTTATATTAAAATCGCATAGCCTACATTTTCAATTACAACTAATAAAATTGACAAAAACAGTAGACTCATACTCTTTCTTTTGCATAATTTAAATCTTTTTACAATAAATCTTGCATGTCACAAAGAACTGGTTTTTCCACCTCCACGAATGAGACGAGTGTTGTTCATTATGTTCATCCTTCGGATGAGACGTTAAACCGAGGTCCTGACTCTCTGTGGTCATTAAAAATCCCAGGATGTCTTTCGAAAGAGTAGGGGTGTAACCCCAGCATCCTGGCCAAATTTGCCCCTTGGCCTCTGTCTATCATGGCCTCCTAATCATCCCCATATACTGATTGGCTCTATCACTCAGTCTCCTCTCCACCAGTAAGCTGGTGTGTGGTGGGCGTTCTGGCGCAATATGGCTGCCGTCGCATCATCCAGGTGGATGCTGCACATTGGTGGTGGTTGAGGAGATTCCCCCCTTCTATGTAAAGCGCTTTGAGTGCCAAGAAAAGCACTATATAAATGTAATGAATCAATCATTCATTATGTTGCCTTGTTGAAATGTATTTTCCCTTGATTTACCCCGGTCTTATCGTCTCAGCATTGCGATTCTCTTTGTACACATATATACTCTTTAATAGACGTATGCACGTTTAAACACAATTTAAACAACGTATACAGGCCTATTATTCATTGCATTACTTCTACTTATATTAAGTTCCTCAAGCAGTGGTCAAATATTTAACCATGTACTTATATAGAAATCGCAGACATTTTAAATTAAAACTTAAAATTGACAAAAACAGCCGACTCTCATGCCTTTTCTTTTACATTTATTAATACAATAAATCTTGCATGTCACAAAGAACTTGTTTTTCCACCTCCACGAAACGAGTGTCGTTCATTATGTTGCCTTGTTGAGGTAAATTGTAGTTTTCCTTGCTTTACCCGGTCTTAAAGTGAAAATAGTATTTAATTAAATACATTTATGGTGAGATTACTACATTTAATTTAATTAATCGCATTTATGGTGAAATTATTACATTTTTAGGTCATTTTGTGTTCATTTTTTTTGACCATGAAACATGTGCTGTCACTTTAATTCAGCGCGTGCAGCACAGCAGAAACCCAGCAAACATTGGTCCGACGGCAACGTTGTGTCCCTGGCCAAAAATAGTCGCGGTATGATGGCATAAATCGGTAAAAATATGAAACACAGAACATTTACTAAAAATGCATTCAGATACATTTGTACATGTCTACAGTTCTCTGGGGTTGCATGTATAATTGTTATTTTGACTTTTAGCTACGTGTAGTTCAATATGTAGTGTATCGGGTGAGAGGACGTCACCTGGCAACGTCTTTTACACGTGCATTTATAGTCCATCATGACCCTCTATGAAATCCTTGTGAAATATGCAAAAGCTGTGCTTAATCCTTGCATGGTTAATATTGCAATAATTAATATAATTGCCCAAGTAGTTTTTAAGAGGTTGTGAAGACGTCCACTGACGTCCTTTACACGTCTAGTCAAGGCTGTGAATACACGTCCACTGACGTCTTTTACACGTCTAGTCAAGCAAGACAGAAAAAAACCGCGATAGGTTAGATTATCTCGCGAGATGTTAACGCGTTCTCCCCATAGACTCTGGAACATTGAAGTTTGAACAACCACGAGGAGAGGAGGAATTGAGGCGCGTGTTTATCCATCCATATTATTAGAAATCTACTGTTGGGTACGTACATTTTGTATTATTAGATTCACGTGCTAGAGTTTTACTTGTTTGACATTAATGAACCGAAAGAAATGATGCCCACATTGTCAACTGAAATTGGCTAACTGAGTTTGGCTAAAATTAGCTAGTAGGCTAAAAGTTACTTTGAACTTATACAACGGTATACCATAGTATAAAGTATGTTTAATGATACAGTCAAAGTTACTGTAACTTATTAATGTAGCCTTTTGAGAGTTTCTTTCAGAAAGTAAATTATCTGAAATAGAATGAAATGTTTAGCTGGATTTGAACATGTATGTTTTCAGTAACTGCTTTAAAAATATTTTGTAATTTTAGAATTGCTAAACATGTCTATTCAGGGGACATCCCAGCCCACCTGTCTTTATCAGAAATGTCCTGTTCACTTTCTCACTGTTACACACAAGGGTCTTTCTCAAGGACACCACAGTGGTATTGAAGAGGCAGGGGACAAATGCTGTTCCCCCCATTTAAAGCAGAACATCTTTTATACAATAAAATAAAATGTAATGCATGTTGATTACCTTTTTCTAATGTTTCATTCATGATTCATTCATCTAGTTCCATGTTTTTTTAATTTAGCTGTAGACCATAACAAAATTTTGAAAATAAGTGCATGTCATTTACCTCAAATTTTTAATTTTATTTATTTTAAAAATAAATATATTCTCTTCCCTTAGATGCTGTGAAGAGGTGGAGCCCACATGCTACAGACACTGAAACTCATGCAGCAATGGCAGAACACCTGAAACACGCTCCAGGAAGAGCTGGGGGTGGTGGATACAAAAAATGAGCCAAACAATGTGTTTAAGGGATAGTTCACCCAAAAATGAAAATTGTCATCATTTACTCAACATCATGTTTCAAACCTGTATACCTTTCTATGCTAAACACAAA
Source organism: Squalius cephalus (assembly GCF_949319135.1). Classification (NCBI taxonomy): domain Eukaryota; kingdom Metazoa; phylum Chordata; class Actinopteri; order Cypriniformes; family Leuciscidae; genus Squalius; species Squalius cephalus. The sequence goes on from NC_137143.1 coordinate 10,047,541, forward strand.
GATGTTTTGAAGAATGTTTGTAACCAAGCAGATGTCGCTTCCCATTAACTACCATAATCATTTTTTTCTCCAATAATGGTAGTCAATGGTTGCTCTTCAAAATATCTTCTTTTGTGTTCAGCAGAAGAAAGAAACTCATACAGGTTTGGAATTACATAAACCTGTAAATTACATAATTACATTACGTAAATTACATAATTTTCATTTTTTGGGTGAACTATCCCTTTATATAATAATTCAGTATTTTGTTATTGGTATTTTAGTTTGGTTAACAAATTTAATTTGGTTAACAAATGTCCACAAATAATGTGTTATTGTTTTTGATGTACACGTGATTAAAACGTTTTATTGACGTTCAGGTCTGACTGGACCAATTTTGGACCTTTTTAGAACCTTTGTCAAGATGTGTAAACCTCAAGACTTGATTGCCTTTCACGATGCTACACAATAGGTGTGTGATTATTTTATATGCAGGCTTATATATAAACTAAAATTATGCAGCAACACATTTAAACACACAGATGACGACGCATTTAGACGTCCAGGGACGCGCAGAAGAGACGTGGAATTCACGGCCAGATGACGTCAAAGACGTCGGTTCAACTTCCATTTTGGAACTATTTTTCAACCATGACGGGACGTCTCGGACGGACGTCTTTTCAACGGTCATTAAACGTCCAAATGTTTGCTGGGAATAGACTCGGTGCGGAAACGATCTCTGCACTGCTGTATACGCACCACAACTGGAACGGATCGCCGGACTGCAACCGCGTGCAGTGTGAAAGCTCTACCCTGTTAACATAGGTACGGAAAAAAATACGCACCGCATACGCACTGCAAACGGAGTATGTGTGAAACCGGCGTTACTTGATTGAATTATGTTTTTATATTTAATTTTCAGCTGCTGACATGTTCTTTTAATAGGCCTACCTGCAGGATTGCACCTACATGAAAATTAAAATTAGGTTGAATAACACTGTTCTTCCAGTTTCACCTCTGATATTATAACAGTTGGGCAAGTTGTATTACTAACTACAAACGACATCTTCAACAGTGTAATTAGATTAATGTAATAATATCAGTCGACTCAGAGTTGATTGAACTAACTCATTTCAGCTGTTTTGTAACCGAAAACTCATGCAGAGTTTCCCATCTCAGGGTAAGTCAACTCAGAGTTGGTTGAACCTCCTATTTGAAACAGGCCCCTGCTCAAGGGGTTCACGCTATTTTTGAATCTCATTCTCTGATCTGAATACGAAGCAGTCACGTGACTGTGTGTGGAAACCATAGACTGTGGTGGAAACCAAGCGTGCCGCACAAGCCCTGAAAAGTGAAGCCAAAACGTCTCGATCGCCCCCCAGTGACTGGTCCTAGTATAGGTCATAAGCCCCGCCTCCCCGTGTTATTCAACGGGACGCGAGACCAACTAAACAATTAAATTACACTTCAAATATCTTTTTTCTAAAGGTGGTTTCTTTAATTTGCTGTCGTTTTTATCACGCTGATGCAAGTTCAAGTGTCTCCCATACAGAAATGTAATATATGTCAATATATGTAAATTACATATATAATGTTAGTGCCCATGTATGTCTGCTGCATATATGAGAATATATGCAAAATTCATATATGTAAAACACATATACATATATGAAACATATATTTCAAAATATATCAAAAATGGCCGTTTTCTTGTAAGTGCCATATATTTTCCCGTATATGCACATAAATGTGAAATATATGTAAGACGCATATATGTATACACGCATATATGGCGCATATATGTATACACGCATATATGGCGCATATATGTATACACGCATATATGGCGCATATATGTATACACGCATATATGGCGCATATATGTATACACGCATATATGGCGCATATATGTATACACGCATATATGACGCATATATGTATACACGCATATATGACGCATATATGTATACACGCATATATGACGCATATATGTATACACGCATATATGACGCATATATTTATACATGCATATATGTACTTATTTCTATAGTACATACTTTCACATGTATTAGGGATACAAACCTTATATCTGAATGCCTTGAAATTAAATGCCTATAGTTGGAGATTGTCTATTGTGTGAATACCAAATATAGTATTTTAATACAATAATGCAGTGTTTTCTTTGTCATTTTTGACAAATACATCCACAAAGTACCATAACCATATGCCACAGCTTTAAAAATGCATCAGTATCACATGCATGTACACTGTAAAACTTTTCACTGTAAATTTACAGTTAAATACTGGCAGCTGGGTTGCTATCCACATACTGTATTTTTACAACACTACTACAGTAAACAGCATTTACAGTACTCCACTGTAATTACCAAATACAGCATATACCACATTTTACATTAAACTTGTCGACAGCAATAAATTGTATTTTTACAGGGAATACTGCTTTTATTATTACATAATTAAAATATTATACTTTAAGGTTTCATAAGAGTAGTCACACTAGGAAAAAGAAAACATTTTCTGGGTTTTACAACATTTATTTAGTTAAATTGCCTTCTGTGAACATGTTGGCTGAATTACTTTTTAAACATAAAATGCAATTTTAACACTTAAACAGGTAACAGTTAGCACTTAATTAAAGGAATAGTTCACCCAAAAATTTAAATTAGCACATGATTTACTCACCCTCAAGTCATCCTAGGTGTATATGACATTATTCTTTCAGACGAATACAATCAGAGTTCTATTAAAAAATGTCCTGGCTCTTCCAAGCTTTATAACGACCATAGTCCATAAAAGTGCAAACGAAATCCCATTCAAAGTCTGCAAGGTTTCGCAGAAGTGAGGACACCTGTAGGCTTACAGTGGTGTTCTTGTTTTGCACAACTTGGCCAGTTTTCTTTGAAGTTACTTGTCCTTTCTTTGTTTTTGATCCACGTTCAGGATTGATGTCAAGAAAGCGTCTAAAAGGCAGAAAAAAACAACAATTAAATATTATTAACTGAGTGTATATATTTTGACAAAGAGAGACAGCACAAAAGCGGTCTAAAACTGAACAACATGAAAAAAATAAAATAAATGCAATGTTGGATGTTGTGAAAAAAAAATGCAATGTTGGATGTTGTGATCAATAACTGATATTTTTTCTGCCCTGGTAAAATACATCAACTCAATGTGTCTGTTTACATGCACACTGTCAACTAACTAAATTTTTGGAAGTGGGGTTGCCAGATTTAAAGTTTTATTCTACAACTTTTGTCTACTCATCACCCAGCTCATTAACAATATCATGCCCTCATCCGGTGCCATCAGAGTATCAGTGGAAAGGCAGTCTTTAGACTCTCCGTTTATATAGAGCACACACTGCCAGAATCCAGCCCAAACCTTTGTGACAGAAATAATTTAACTTAATTGCAAGCCTTGCAAGATTATTGCATATATGACAACATGATTTACCAGACTAAATGCATGTTTGCACCCAAAAATTTTAATTCTGTCATTATTACTCACCCTCAAGACTTTTGTTCATCTTCGGGACACAAATGAAGATATTTTTGATGAAATCTGATAGTTTTGTCCTTCCATTGATATCAATATCATTGCAACTGTCAAAGCCCAGAAAAGTGGTAAAAACATTGGTAAATATATAGCTACAGTGGTTCAACCTAAATATTATGAAGCAGGGTTTCTGCACATTTTTTAAAGTCAAATTTAAGGCTTTTTAAGACCCGAAGAAATCAAAATTAATACCATGCATTAGGGGTGAGCAATATTGACAAAATATGTCTCGATCGATATTTTCAAAGTTTTCTTGATAATAATTAGATAACATTTTACGGATTGTGTTTCTGTGCTTGGTGCCATGGCTTGTTTAGGCCTGTTGACAGCTGACTGACAAAGATATTCATATTCTATGCAGTGGTCAGTTTACAGCAGTGACAGAAATTAACATTTTTTATTAAGGGGTAATATATTTGCCACCTTAAATTGATTTCAAGGGGCATTTTCACCTATATACGGACATTTGTAGATGTTTCAACAAGATATCTTTCACATCTACTGCAGTCAGATTCACCCGTGTTCACTCTGAAGGAATCACTCACATGGCTGGGCACTTGTATGACACATCAAGGATGTTAAGAGGCTAAAAGCAGGTTTAAAAATTGAAGTCAACAGGGTGCAAATTTTAAAAAGAGGATAACACGGTGTAGGCAACACCGATTTTTGTCGTTGTTCTCTGTATTGACAGCACTCCAAATTTACAAAAAAATTAGCTCAATGTTAAAATTGACCGGAGTTCTCCTTTAAGGTTGCACTAGTTACATGGATTATTTAAACAATGTTTTTACTAGCTTTCTGGGCCTTAAAAGTTGCAAAGACGTTGCTGTCTATGGGTGGTTCAGAAACCTCTCAGATTTCATCAAAAATATCTTAATTTGTGTTCTGAAGATGAACGAAGGTCTTACAGGTTTGGAACGACATGAGGGCGAGTAATTAATGACAGAATTTTCACTAATCCTTCAACTGAAAACAACTTGCACCGATATATCTTAAAATATATGACTGCCACTGTTTTATCTCAAGATGCACACCAGTAATGTTTTTTTTTTTTTTAATGATACATTATTATAAAAGCTGCTTAAATACCCTAATTTTATTAAGGCCTAGACCTGGCTTAAGCTAAGCCCTGTATGGAAACCAGGGCCATATTGTTCATACCAGTAGTCAACATAATAAATACTGTCAAGTCAAGGTTAGTGACACAATTCAGTCTAATATATATATATATATATATATATATATATATATATATATATATATATATATATATATGAATGGCAAATATGCCAATGACTAACCTCTGACCAAACTCAAGGTGCTGCCTCTTCCTGGTACTGCAAGCTGAAGTTATAGGAGGAGGCAAACAGCGCTGCCAGGCCAGTGATGAAGAGGCTGTGATCCTTCACACACACCTTGACCTTCCAAACTTAATATCCAGCACTGGTTGCTTAGAGATTGACCTGTAATGGAATAAAAAAGAAAATAAAAAAAAAGAATAAATAAATAATATTAATAATTAAAATAACTACTGTGGGTTCCACTGTGGTTCGATGTAGTTGTCTATTCATAGTTCTATGAATTAAATTTTTCAACTAAAAATTAAAATTGGTTAGAATGCTAAAATGCACTGGCATATAATTTTGTTTGTTTTAAGCATAAACTCACTTAATTTTGACTTATTCTTTCAGAAAATAAGACAATTTTTACGTGTCTAATAAATGCTTCTTCATGTAAGAATTGTAGATATCTGGACTGGAAACAAAATAAAAACACTAATTAAGAAAAACATATTTTGCAGTAGGGTGAGTAAATGATGGCTTTTCATTTTAGGTTTCATCTACCCCTTTAATGTTTACATACCAGGAAATAAGTCGTGGACTTTCTGGCAAATGTAGATTGCTGGACATCAGCGATGCAAATTTCTGAAACAATTTTTAAAAAGGACAGCACAACCTTGATCAACAGAACCCAAAACATAAAACATATTACAAATTAATGAGATTTGCTGAATAATCTCTACTTATCTGCTTGAAGGATAACACCGTCTAACTTCTTTGAATTAGGGAGTAGTTGTAGGACCATGGGATGGCAATCAGGAACAGGCCTACTACATTTGAAAACAGCATTAGGAACATGGATTTTCATGTGCTAGCAAAATTCTGACAACGATTCAAAAGCACGATCACAGAACTGACAGAATTTGACAGCATTTTTTTTTTTTTTACAACATAGACTATAACTGTAACACTACTTAAAAGCACTTACATTAACAATGGCCATCAGATTACAAAGCCTAAAACGAAAAAAATATCAAATGCACGTCATGCAAATAGCATGGTAAAGGTTGTCTATTATATGAAATGTCGAAGTTAACGTTACTTGGTAAACAGGTGGAACAGAGTCAGTGAATTGCTTGCGCGGCCACGGTAGTAAACCGCGTTCGCAAAATCAAACCAAATACGTGAAAACAATGTAGAAATGCGAACGCAAAAAAAAAAAAAAAACCTTATATATTGGCTTACCGTATCACTCAGTTGAACAATTCTCCATCTTCTCAAACTCTAAATCCCACTTATCGTCACGCGCAGGTTAGATTATTCAATGACAAATTCTTCCATCCGTCTTCAGGCTGCTACCGTTAACGTCGTCCATTTTCTGCTGCGTCACAGGCAACTAATGTTTGAAACACGAACCGAACCGAACCTCAAAAAAGCTTTAAAATTGCTCACAGATTCGCAGACATTGTTTATCTTGATAACAGGAATGATTATTTGTTCAGTTGAATCCCGCTGACAAAACGAGTTTGCCTGTTGTAGCTGCCTAACGTTACTGTCTGCTCGCATGACGCGTCACATTTGAACTGAATTGAGCGCGAAAGAAATCAATCCCACAATGCAATGCCTTTTCAGTCAGTATGATGGTAACGAATTTATCAGGACGAAAACATAAATGTGCTGTATATTTACAGCTGTTCTGTAAAAGATACAGCTTAATACTGTATTATGGAAATACAGTAGCCTACAATTCTGTAAGAAATTCGTTGTAAATTTACAGTAAAGGGTTACAGTGTATGTTTACATACATTTATTAAATATGTTGAAAACAAATATGTATGTCACATATTTATAATTAATGTTGTCCATATATGCAAGAAACCAATACTATACTGTAATATATGCAGATATATGGTATCATATATGGATGAACTCAAATATTTTCTTCACATGTTTGGACACATACATGTTCATATATGCTGCAGGCATATATTGTGTTCTCAGATAAGTCAAATATATGTATAGATATATGTTGCAGTCATATATTGTGTTCTCAGATAAGTCAAATATATGTATAGATATATGTTGCAGTCATATATTGTGTTCTCAGATAAGTGAAATATATGTATAGATATATGTTGCAGTCATATATTGTGTTCTCAGATAAGTGAAATATATGTATAGATATATGTTGCAGTCATATATTGTGTTCTCAGATAAGTCAAATATATGTATAGATATATGTTGCAGTCATATATTGTGTTCTCAGATAAGTCAAATATATGTATAGATATATGTTGCAGGCATATATTGTGTTCTCAGATAAGTGAAATATATGTATAGATATATGTTGCAGTCATATATTGTGTTCTCAGATAAGTCGAATATATGTATAGATATATGTTGCAGTCATATATTGTGTTCTCAGATAAGTGAAATATATGTAGAGATATATGTTGAACATATATTGTGTTCTCAGATAAGTCGAATATATGTATAGATATATGTTGCAGTCATATATTGTGTTCTCAGATAAGTCGAATATATGTATAGATATATGTTGCAGGCATATATTGTGTTCTCAGATAAGTCGAATATATGTATAGATATATGTTGCAGTCATATATTGTGTTCTCAGATAAGTCGAATATATGTATAGATATATGTTGCAGGCATATATTGTGTTCTCAGATAAGTCGAATATATGTATAGATATATGTTGCAGGCATATATTGTGTTCTCAGATAAGTCGAATATATGTATAGATATATGTTGCAGGCATATATTGTGTTCTCAGATAAGTCGAATATATGTATAGATATATGTTGCAGTCATATATTGTGTTCTCAGATAAGTCAAATATATGTATAGATATATGTTGCAGGCATATATTGTGTTCTCATACAAGTCAAATATATGTATAGATATATGTCATGCTATTTAAAATATAAGTACATATATGGCCATATATTACATTTTTGTATGGGCTGTTTCAAAAATAAGTTATTTTTTAGTTAGTTACGTGATGCGGTGGTGTAACGTCATGATTGACAGCTGTGATTGACAGGTTCTCTGAGCGAAGTAGTCACTGAAGCACCAACGGACATTTTTTTCGGGATCTTCGGAGGACTGAGGAGATTGTATTTACTTTATTTTAACAAGCCTCTTGTCGTACTGCAATCAATTTTTTAAAAAGTGTGCAGAATCCACTCTCCCTGAGTGCATTCTGCGAGAGTGAGGGCGGAGCGTTGATTTCGCGGCTTTACTTCCTGCTCACTACTGCGCAGGTCTGGTCCCGTGGAGAAAACTAAAACAATTATTTTTTCTAAGAAGAGGGTTGTTCCAGAAATGAGTTTGAAGATGTATGAGGAAACATTGGAAAGGGTAAAGGTGTTTAAGTTTTTAGGTATTTATTTTGATGTAAAACTTATATGGACTGAACATATTAATAAGATAGTTGAGAAATGTCAGAAGGTTTTAAATATCATGAGATGTATAAGTGGAGTGGAATGGGGGGCAAGTTTTTCTTCTTTAAAAACTATATATGTAGCAATGATTCGGTCTGTTTTTGATTATGGCTGTGTGGTATATGGTTCTGCCTCAAAAAACCTGTTAGGAAAACTTTGTAAAATCCAAGCTCAAGCAATGAGACAATGTTGTGGAGCAGTAAAGACTACACCCATATCAGCTTTACAAGTCCTGGTAGGAGAAATGCCACTAGAGATTAGAAGGAAACAATTAATGATTAATTACTGGGCTAACCTCCAGGGGCATAAAGATGAACACCCTACAAAAGTGGTTTTAAAGAATTGTTGGGAACAAAATGTAAGATGTTTAACAAGCTTTGGGTGGTGTAGTAAAATTTATGCAGAAGAAGTACAGGTAAATAATATCAAGATGAGTCCAACAGTTGAAATCCAGGATTATGAACCATGGGTTTATATAACACCTCATATAGATCTGCATCTGCTGGAGGTTAAAAGAACAGAAAGAGAAGTTGACTTTAGATATGCTTTCTCAGAATATATCAGAGCCCAATATCCTCGACATATACAAGTATATACAACAGATCCAGAACATCAAACAACTGGGGCTGCTTTTTTAGTCAAAGTTACTAGTAATCAGTGGATTAGTGGAGTAAAGCGAACATCAAATCATTTGGCAGTTTATACTGTTGAATTGATAGGAATCCTTTTGGCATTACAGTGGGTAGAGGAAATAAAACCTGACAATGTTTTAATCTGTACAGATTCAGTTTCAGTTTTGAAGAGCTTGAGATCTTACAAATCTAATCATCAAGATATTCTTTTTAATATACTACATATGCATTCAAGAATTGTCCAAAATGGTATATCAATCAGTTTTATGTGGATTCCAGCACACATAGGAATAAGGGGAAATGAAGAAGTGGATATATTAGCAAAACAAGCTTTACAGAAAGATATAATAGAGTTACAAGTTCCATTAAAGCTGCAAGCAGCGATGAAAGGGCCCTCGCACCCGTGCCATCAACACTCGGTGGCTTTAGGAAGGCAGAGCATGGTTGGGAAATGTACATTTAAGGAGGGATATATAGTAAGAGTATGTCAAAGTCAGTTACAAAATGTTTTGTATAATGGTGATAATAGCATGCTTCATGACTCAGCTCTTGAGTAACAACAAAGTCATGTTTCATTGAATTAGCATTCTTTAGCACTTAGCTAAGCATTGTTAGCATGTTTTAACATGTTTCTAGCATGTTTAGAACTCAATGGCATTTTTAACATGTTGCTAGAACGGCATCAACGTGTTAAACATGTCACTTCCTGTTGCCAGTAGGTGGCACTATTACTATAACTGAACATTCTCTTGTAGATGTGTTCAGGCCATGACTCTTATCAAAAGTGTGAAGTTTGGGGCAGATTGGACATTCCATGCCTGAGTTACAGCAAATTCCTATTTAATTACAATAATAGCATGCTTTAGCACTTAGCTAAGAGTTTGCTAGCATGTTTGAGCATGTTTTTAGTATGTTGTTAGCATGTTTAACACTTGCTGGCACTTTTTTATATGTTATTAGGAGTCCATAACAGTGTTAAACATGTCACTTCCTGTTGCCAGCAGGTGGCGCTATGACTGTAACTGAATATAAGCATGGTCATGTGTTCAGGACAGAATGCTTATCAAAAGTGTGAAGTTTGGGGCAGATTGGACATCCCATGCCTGAGTTACAGCAAATTCATTTTTAATTACAGTAATATCATTCTTTAGCACTTAGCTAAGTGTTTGCTAGTATGTTTTAGCATGTCTCTAGTATGTTGGTAGGATGTTTAGCACCTACTGGCATTTTTTTTATATGTTATTAGGAGTCAAGAACAATGTTAAACGTCACTTCCTGTTGCCAGCAGGTGGCGCTATGACTATAACTAAATATGAGCATGGACATGTGTTCAAGAGATAACTCTTATCAAACGTGTGAAGTTTGGGGTAGATTGTACATTGCCTTCTTGAGTAACAACAAAGTCCTGTTTCATTGAATTAGCATGCTTTAGCACTTAGCTAAGTATTGCTAGCATGTTTTAACATGTTTCTAGCATGTTTAGAACTCAATGGCATTTTTAACATGTTGCTAGAACGGCATCAACGTGTTAAACATGTCACTTCCTGTTGCCAGTAGGTGGCGCTATAACTATAACTGAATTTGAGCATAGACATGTGTTCAGGCCATGATTCTTATCAAACGTGTGAAGTTTGGGGCAGATTGGACATTCCATGCCTGAGTTACAGCAAATTCCTATTTAATTGCAGTAATACCATGCTTTAGCACTTAGCTAAGTGTTTGCTAGCATGTTTCTAGTATGTTGCTAACCTGTTTAGCACTTGCTGGCTCTTTTTTATATGTTATTAGGAGACCACAACAGTGTTAAACATGTCATTTCCTGTTGACAGCAGGTGGCGCTATTACTATAACTGAATATTCTCATGTAGATGTGTTCAGGCCATGACTCTTATCAAACGTGTGAAGTTTGGGGCAGATTGGACATTCCATGCCTGTGTTACAGCAAATTCCTATTTAATTGCAGCAATAGCCTGCTTTAGCACTTAGCTAAGAGTTTGATAGCATGTTTTAGCATGTTTCTAGTATGTTGTTAGCATGTTTAGCACTTGCTGGCACTTTTTTATGTTTTTATATGTCCACAACAGTGTTTAACATGTCACTTCCTGTTGCCAGCAGGTGGCACTATGACTGTAACTGAATATGAGCATGGTCATGTGTTCAGGACAGAACGTTTATTAAAAGTGTGAAGTTTGGCGCAGATTGGACATTGCCTTCTTGAGTAACAACAACATCCTGTTTCATTGAATTAGCATGCTTTACCACTTAGCTAAGTATTGCTAGCATGTTTTAACATTAGCTAGCATGTTTTAACATGTTTCTAGCATGTTTAGACCTCAATGGCATTTTTAACATGTTGCTAGAATGGCATCAACGTGTTAAACATGACACTTCCTGTTGCCAGTAGGTGGCGCTATTACTATAACTGAATATTCTCATGTAGATGTGTTCAGGACAGAACGCTTATCAAAAGTGTGAAGTTTGGGGCAGATTGGACATTCCATGCCTGAGTTACAGCAAATTCCTATTTAATTGCAATAATAGCATGCTTTAGCACTTAGCTAAGTGTTTGCTAGCATGTTTTAGCATGCTTCTAGTATGTTGTTAGCATGTTTAGCACTTGCTGGCACTTTTTTATATGTTATTAGGAGTCCATAACAGTGTTAAACATGTCACTTCCTGTTGCCAGCAGGTGGCGCTATGACTATAACTGAATATGAGCATGGTCATGTGTTCAGGGCAGAACTCTTATCAAACGTGTGAAGTTTGGGGCAGATTGGACATTCCATGCCTGAGTTACAGCAACTTCCTGTTTCATGGCGAAACATCGAAATTTGTAAGGCCGCCGAGGACCCGCCCTTCGACGAAAACTCAAGATCTTCGCAATTTAACGTCGCAAAGGCCTTAAGATTACACTCACCAAATTCGAAGATGATCAGATTAAAACTGTAGGAGGAGTTCGTTAAAGTACGAGGCCTGAAAATGGCAAAAACTGCACAAAAATCTGAGAGGAAGTTCAAAATGGCTGACTTCCTGTTGTGTTTAGGGCTATGCTCCAAGAGACTTTTTTGTAGGTATTAGGTCATTACATGTATGTACCGAATTTCGTGCACGTACGTGGAATGTTGCGGGAGGCGCACTCCGTTGAACTTTTATAGGTGGCGCTATCGAGCCATTTTGCCCCGTCCAATTCTGAAACCTATATCAGATGTAAATTTTCGCCAGTTCTGACGCGTGTGCAAAGTTTCGTGAGTTTTCGAGCATGTTTAGGCCCTCAAAAATGCAATTCAATGCGGAGAAGAATAATAATAATAATTAAAGCTGCAAGCAGCGATGAAAGGGCCCTCGCACCCGTGCCATCAACACTCGGTGGCTTTAGGAAGGCAGAGCATGGTTGGGAAATGTACATTTAAGGAGGTATATATAGTAAGAGTATGTCAAAGTCAGTTACAAAATGTTTTGTATAATGGTGATAATAGCATGCTTCATGACTCAGCTAAGTGTTGCTAGCATGTTCAGTCTGTTTCTAGCATGCTTAGTACACAATAATTATGTGGTTAGTACTGCATTACTGTGTTAACCATGTCAGTTTCTGTTGCCAGTAGGTGGCGTTATGACTATAACTGAATATGAGCATGGATGTGTGTTCAGGACAGAACTCTTATCAAACATGTGAAGTTTGGTGCAAATTGGACATTGCCTTCTTGAGTAACAACAAAGTCATGTTTCATTGAATTAGCATTCTTTAGAACTTAGCTAAGCATTGTTAGCATGTTTTAACATGTTGCTAGAACGGCATCAACGTGTTAAACATGTCACTTCCTGTTGCCAGTTGGTGGCGCTATTACTATAACTGAACATTCTCATGTAGATGTGTTCAGGCCATGACTCTTATCAAAAGTGTGAAGTTTGGGGCAGATTGGACATTCCATGCCTGAGTTACAGCAAATTCCTATTTAATTGCAATAATAGCATGCTTTAGCACTTGGCTAAGAGTTTGCTAGCATGTTTTAGCATGTTTCTAGTATGTTGTTAGCATGTTTAACACTTGCTGGCACTTTTTTATATGTTATTAGGAGTCCACAACAGTGTTAAACATGTCACTTCCTGTTGCCAGCAGGTGGCGCTATGACTGTAACTGAATATAAGCATGGTCATGTGTTCAGGACAGAACGCTTATCAAAAGTGTGAAGTTTGGGGCAGATTGGACATTCCATGCCTGAGTTACAGCAAATTCATATTTAATTGCAGTAATATCATTCTTTAGCACTTAGCTAAGTGTTTGCTATTATGTTTTAGCATGTCTCTAGTATGTTGGTAGGATGTTTAGCACCTACTGGCATTTTTTTATATGTTATTAGGAGTCAAGAACAGTGTTAAACGTCACTTCCTGTTGCCAGCAGGTGGCGCTATGACTATAACTAAATATGAGCATGGACATGTGTTCAAGAGATAACTCTTATCAAACGTGTGACGTTTGGGGTAGATTGTACATTGCCTTCTTGAGTAACAACAAAGTCCTGTTTCATTGAATTAACATGCTTTAGCACTTAGCTAAGTATTGCTAGCATGTTTTAATATGTTTCTAGCATGTTTAGAACTCAATGGCATTTTTAACATGTTGCTAGAACGGCATCAACGTGTTAAACATGTCACTTCCTGTTGCCAGTAGGTGGCGCTATTACTATAACTGAATTTGAGCATAGGCATGCGTTCAGGCCATGATTCTTATCAAACATGTGAAGTTTGGGGCAGATTGGACGTTCCATGCCTGAGTTACAGCAAATTCCTATTTAATTGCAGTAATAGCATGCTTTATCACTTAGCTAAGTGTTTGCTAGCATGTTTCTAGTATGTTGCTAACCTGTTTAGCACTTGCTGGCTCTTTTATATATGTTATTAGGAGACCACAACAGTGTTAAACATGTCACTTCCTGTTGACAGCAGGTGGCGCTATTACTATAACTGAATATTCTCATGTAGATGTGTTCAGGCCATGACTCTTATCAAACGTGTGAAGTTTGGGGCAGATTGGACATTCCATGCCTGTGTTACAGCAAATTCCTATTTAATTGCAGCAATAGCATGCTTTAGCACTTAGCTAAGTGTTTGCTAGCATGTTTTAGCATGTTTCTAGTATGTTGTTAGCATGTTTAGCACTTGCTGGCACTTTTTTTATATGTTTTTATATGTCCACAACAGTGTTTAACATGTCACTTCCTGTTGCCAGCAGGTGGCACTATGACTGTAACTGAATATGAGCATGGTCATGTGTTCAGGACAGAACGTTTATTAAAAGTGTGAAGTTTGGCGCATATTGGACATTGCCTTCTTGAGTAACAACAACATCCTGTTTCATTGAATTAGCATGCTTTAGCACTTAGCTAAGTATTGCTAGCATGTTTTAACATGTTTCTAGCATGTTTAGACCTCAATGGCATTTTTAACATGTTGCTAGAATGGCATCAACGTGTTAAACATGACACTTCCTGTTGCCAGTAGGTGGCGCTATTACTATAACTGAATATTATCATGTAGATGTGTTCAGGACAGAACGCTTATCAAAAGTGTGAAGTTTGGGGCAGATTGGACATTCCATGCCTGAGTTACAGCAAATTCCTATTTAATTGCAATAATAGCATGCTTTAGCACTTAGCTAAGAGTTTGCTAGCATGTTTTAGCATGCTTCTAGTATGTTGTTAGCATGTTTCGCACTTGCTGGCACTTTTTTATATGTTATTAGGAGTCCATAACAGTGTTAAACATGTCACTTCCTGTTGCCAGCAGGTGGCGCTATGACTATAACTGAATATGAGCATGGCCATGTGTTCAGGACAGAACTCTTATCAAACGTGTGAAGTTTGGGGGAGATTGGACATTCCATGCCTGAGTTACAGCAACTTCCTGTTTCATGGCGAAACATCGAAATTTGTAAGGCCGCCGAGGACCCGCCCTTCGACGAAAACTCAAGATCTTCGCAATTTAACGTCGCAAAGGCCTTAAGATTACACTCACCAAATTTGAAGATGATCAGATTAAAACTGTAGGAGGAGTTCGTTAAAGTACGAGGCCTGAAAATGGCAAAAACTGCACAAAAATCTGAGAGGAAGTTCAAAATGGCTGACTTCCTGTTGTGTTTAGGGCTATGCTCCAAGAGACTTTTTTGTAGGTATTAGGTCATTACACGTATGTACCGAATTTCGTGCACGTACGTGGAACGTTGCAGGAGGCGCACTCCGTTGAACTTTTATAGGTGGCGCTATCGAGCCATTTTGCCCCGTCCAATTCTGAAACCTATATCAGATGTAAATTTTCGCCAGTTCTGACGCGTGTGCAAAGTTTCGTGAGTTTTCGCGCATGTTTAGGCCCTCAAAAATGCAATTCAATGCGGAGAAGAATAATAATAATAATAATAAACAGAGCAATTCCAAGAGGGTCCTCACACCATCGGTGCTCGGGCCCTAATTAAAGCTGCAAGCAGCGATGAAAGGGCCCTCGCACCCGTGCCATCAACACTCGGTGGCTTTAGGAAGGCAGAGCATGGTTGGGAAATGTACATTTAAGGAGGTATATATAGTAAGAGTATGTCAAAGTCAGTTACAAAATGTTTTGTATAATGGTGATAATAGCATGCTTCATGACTCAGCTAAGTGTTGCTAGCATGTTCAGTCTGTTTCTAGCATGCTTAGTACACAATAATTATGTGGTTAGTACTGCATTACTGTGTTAACCATGTCAGTTTCTGTTGCCAGTAGGTGGCGTTATGACTATAACTGAATATGAGCATGGATGTGTGTTCAGGACAGAACTCTTATCAAACATGTGAAGTTTGGTGCAAATTGGACATTGCCTTCTTGAGTAACAACAAAGTCATGTTTCATTGAATTAGCATTCTTTAGAACTTAGCTAAGCATTGTTAGCATGTTTTAACATGTTGCTAGAACGGCATCAACGTGTTAAACATGTCACTTCCTGTTGCCAGTTGGTGGCGCTATTACTATAACTGAACATTCTCATGTAGATGTGTTCAGGCCATGACTCTTATCAAAAGTGTGAAGTTTGGGGCAGATTGGACATTCCATGCCTGAGTTACAGCAAATTCCTATTTAATTGCAATAATAGCATGCTTTAGCACTTGGCTAAGAGTTTGCTAGCATGTTTTAGCATGTTTCTAGTATGTTGTTAGCATGTTTAACACTTGCTGGCACTTTTTTATATGTTATTAGGAGTCCACAACAGTGTTAAACATGTCACTTCCTGTTGCCAGCAGGTGGCGCTATGACTGTAACTGAATATAAGCATGGTCATGTGTTCAGGACAGAACGCTTATCAAAAGTGTGAAGTTTGGGGCAGATTGGACATTCCATGCCTGAGTTACAGCAAATTCATATTTAATTGCAGTAATATCATTCTTTAGCACTTAGCTAAGTGTTTGCTATTATGTTTTAGCATGTCTCTAGTATGTTGGTAGGATGTTTAGCACCTACTGGCATTTTTTTATATGTTATTAGGAGTCAAGAACAGTGTTAAACGTCACTTCCTGTTGCCAGCAGGTGGCGCTATGACTATAACTAAATATGAGCATGGACATGTGTTCAAGAGATAACTCTTATCAAACGTGTGACGTTTGGGGTAGATTGTACATTGCCTTCTTGAGTAACAACAAAGTCCTGTTTCATTGAATTAGCATGCTTTAGCACTTAGCTAAGTATTGCTAGCATGTTTTAATATGTTTCTAGCATGTTTAGAACTCAATGGCATTTTTAACATGTTGCTAGAACGGCATCAACGTGTTAAACATGTCACTTCCTGTTGCCAGTAGGTGGCGCTATTACTATAACTGAATTTGAGCATAGGCATGCGTTCAGGCCATGATTCTTATCAAACATGTGAAGTTTGGGGCAGATTGGACGTTCCATGCCTGAGTTACAGCAAATTCCTATTTAATTGCAGTAATAGCATGCTTTATCACTTAGCTAAGTGTTTGCTAGCATGTTTCTAGTATGTTGCTAACCTGTTTAGCACTTGCTGGCTCTTTTATATATGTTATTAGGAGACCACAACAGTGTTAAACATGTCACTTCCTGTTGACAGCAGGTGGCGCTATTACTATAACTGAATATTCTCATGTAGATGTGTTCAGGCCATGACTCTTATCAAACGTGTGAAGTTTGGGGCAGATTGGACATTCCATGCCTGTGTTACAGCAAATTCCTATTTAATTGCAGCAATAGCATGCTTTAGCACTTAGCTAAGTGTTTGCTAGCATGTTTTAGCATGTTTCTAGTATGTTGTTAGCATGTTTAGCACTTGCTGGCACTTTTTTAATATGTTTTTATATGTCCACAACAGTGTTTAACATGTCACTTCCTGTTGCCAGCAGGTGGCACTATGACTGTAACTGAATATGAGCATGGTCATGTGTTCAGGACAGAACGTTTATTAAAAGTGTGAAGTTTGGCGCATATTGGACATTGCCTTCTTGAGTAACAACAACATCCTGTTTCATTGAATTAGCATGCTTTAGCACTTAGCTAAGTATTGCTAGCATGTTTTAACATGTTTCTAGCATGTTTAGACCTCAATGGCATTTTTAACATGTTGCTAGAATGGCATCAACGTGTTAAACATGACACTTCCTGTTGCCAGTAGGTGGCGCTATTACTATAACTGAATATTATCATGTAGATGTGTTCAGGACAGAACGCTTATCAAAAGTGTGAAGTTTGGGGCAGATTGGACATTCCATGCCTGAGTTACAGCAAATTCCTATTTAATTGCAATAATAGCATGCTTTAGCACTTAGCTAAGAGTTTGCTAGCATGTTTTAGCATGCTTCTAGTATGTTGTTAGCATGTTTCGCACTTGCTGGCACTTTTTTATATGTTATTAGGAGTCCATAACAGTGTTAAACATGTCACTTCCTGTTGCCAGCAGGTGGCGCTATGACTATAACTGAATATGAGCATGGCCATGTGTTCAGGACAGAACTCTTATCAAACGTGTGAAGTTTGGGGGAGATTGGACATTCCATGCCTGAGTTACAGCAACTTCCTGTTTCATGGCGAAACATCGAAATTTGTAAGGCCGCCGAGGACCCGCCCTTCGACGAAAACTCAAGATCTTCGCAATTTAACGTCGCAAAGGCCTTAAGATTACACTCACCAAATTTGAAGATGATCAGATTAAAACTGTAGGAGGAGTTCGTTAAAGTACGAGGCCTGAAAATGGCAAAAACTGCACAAAAATCTGAGAGGAAGTTCAAAATGGCTGACTTCCTGTTGTGTTTAGGGCTATGCTCCAAGAGACTTTTTTGTAGGTATTAGGTCATTACACGTATGTACCGAATTTCGTGCACGTACGTGGAACGTTGCAGGAGGCGCACTCCGTTGAACTTTTATAGGTGGCGCTATCGAGCCATTTTGCCCCGTCCAATTCTGAAACCTATATCAGATGTAAATTTTCGCCAGTTCTGACGCGTGTGCAAAGTTTCGTGAGTTTTCGCGCATGTTTAGGCCCTCAAAAATGCAATTCAATGCGGAGAAGAATAATAATAATAATTAAAGCTGCAAGCAGCGATGAAAGGGCCCTCGCACCCGTGCCATCAACACTCGGTGGCTTTAGGAAGGCAGAGCATGGTTGGGAAATGTACATTTAAGGAGGTATATATAGTAAGAGTATGTCAAAGTCAGTTACAAAATGTTTTGTATAATGGTGATAATAGCATGCTTCATGACTCAGCTAAGTGTTGCTAGCATGTTCAGTCTGTTTCTAGCATGCTTAGTACACAATAATTATGTGGTTAGTACTGCATTACTGTGTTAACCATGTCAGTTTCTGTTGCCAGTAGGTGGCGTTATGACTATAACTGAATATGAGCATGGATGTGTGTTCAGGACAGAACTCTTATCAAACATGTGAAGTTTGGTGCAAATTGGACATTGCCTTCTTGAGTAACAACAAAGTCATGTTTCATTGAATTAGCATTCTTTAGAACTTAGCTAAGCATTGTTAGCATGTTTTAACATGTTGCTAGAACGGCATCAACGTGTTAAACATGTCACTTCCTGTTGCCAGTTGGTGGCGCTATTACTATAACTGAACATTCTCATGTAGATGTGTTCAGGCCATGACTCTTATCAAAAGTGTGAAGTTTGGGGCAGATTGGACATTCCATGCCTGAGTTACAGCAAATTCCTATTTAATTGCAATAATAGCATGCTTTAGCACTTGGCTAAGAGTTTGCTAGCATGTTTTAGCATGTTTCTAGTATGTTGTTAGCATGTTTAACACTTGCTGGCACTTTTTTATATGTTATTAGGAGTCCACAACAGTGTTAAACATGTCACTTCCTGTTGCCAGCAGGTGGCGCTATGACTGTAACTGAATATAAGCATGGTCATGTGTTCAGGACAGAACGCTTATCAAAAGTGTGAAGTTTGGGGCAGATTGGACATTCCATGCCTGAGTTACAGCAAATTCATATTTAATTGCAGTAATATCATTCTTTAGCACTTAGCTAAGTGTTTGCTATTATGTTTTAGCATGTCTCTAGTATGTTGGTAGGATGTTTAGCACCTACTGGCATTTTTTTATATGTTATTAGGAGTCAAGAACAGTGTTAAACGTCACTTCCTGTTGCCAGCAGGTGGCGCTATGACTATAACTAAATATGAGCATGGACATGTGTTCAAGAGATAACTCTTATCAAACGTGTGACGTTTGGGGTAGATTGTACATTGCCTTCTTGAGTAACAACAAAGTCCTGTTTCATTGAATTAGCATGCTTTAGCACTTAGCTAAGTATTGCTAGCATGTTTTAATATGTTTCTAGCATGTTTAGAACTCAATGGCATTTTTAACATGTTGCTAGAACGGCATCAACGTGTTAAACATGTCACTTCCTGTTGCCAGTAGGTGGCGCTATTACTATAACTGAATTTGAGCATAGGCATGCGTTCAGGCCATGATTCTTATCAAACATGTGAAGTTTGGGGCAGATTGGACGTTCCATGCCTGAGTTACAGCAAATTCCTATTTAATTGCAGTAATAGCATGCTTTATCACTTAGCTAAGTGTTTGCTAGCATGTTTCTAGTATGTTGCTAACCTGTTTAGCACTTGCTGGCTCTTTTATATATGTTATTAGGAGACCACAACAGTGTTAAACATGTCACTTCCTGTTGACAGCAGGTGGCGCTATTACTATAACTGAATATTCTCATGTAGATGTGTTCAGGCCATGACTCTTATCAAACGTGTGAAGTTTGGGGCAGATTGGACATTCCATGCCTGTGTTACAGCAAATTCCTATTTAATTGCAGCAATAGCATGCTTTAGCACTTAGCTAAGTGTTTGCTAGCATGTTTTAGCATGTTTCTAGTATGTTGTTAGCATGTTTAGCACTTGCTGGCACTTTTTTTATATGTTTTTATATGTCCACAACAGTGTTTAACATGTCACTTCCTGTTGCCAGCAGGTGGCACTATGACTGTAACTGAATATGAGCATGGTCATGTGTTCAGGACAGAACGTTTATTAAAAGTGTGAAGTTTGGCGCATATTGGACATTGCCTTCTTGAGTAACAACAACATCCTGTTTAATTGAATTAGCATGCTTTAGCACTTAGCTAAGTATTGCTAGCATGTTTTAACATGTTTCTAGCATGTTTAGACCTCAATGGCATTTTTAACATGTTGCTAGAATGGCATCAACGTGTTAAACATGACACTTCCTGTTGCCAGTAGGTGGCGCTATTACTATAACTGAATATTATCATGTAGATGTGTTCAGGACAGAACGCTTATCAAAAGTGTGAAGTTTGGGGCAGATTGGACATTCCATGCCTGAGTTACAGCAAATTCCTATTTAATTGCAATAATAGCATGCTTTAGCACTTAGCTAAGAGTTTGCTAGCATGTTTTAGCATGCTTCTAGTATGTTGTTAGCATGTTTCGCACTTGCTGGCACTTTTTTATATGTTATTAGGAGTCCATAACAGTGTTAAACATGTCACTTCCTGTTGCCAGCAGGTGGCGCTATGACTATAACTGAATATGAGCATGGCCATGTGTTCAGGACAGAACTCTTATCAAACGTGTGAAGTTTGGGGGAGATTGGACATTCCATGCCTGAGTTACAGCAACTTCCTGTTTCATGGCGAAACATCGAAATTTGTAAGGCCGCCGAGGACCCGCCCTTCGACGAAAACTCAAGATCTTCGCAATTTAACGTCGCAAAGGCCTTAAGATTACACTCACCAAATTTGAAGATGATCAGATTAAAACTGTAGGAGGAGTTCGTTAAAGTACGAGGCCTGAAAATGGCAAAAACTGCACAAAAATCTGAGAGGAAGTTCAAAATGGCTGACTTCCTGTTGTGTTTAGGGCTATGCTCCAAGAGACTTTTTTGTAGGTATTAGGTCATTACACGTATGTACCGAATTTCGTGCACGTACGTGGAACGTTGCAGGAGGCGCACTCCGTTGAACTTTTATAGGTGGCGCTATCGAGCCATTTTGCCCCGTCCAATTCTGAAACCTATATCAGATGTAAATTTTCGCCAGTTCTGACGCGTGTGCAAAGTTTCGTGAGTTTTCGCGCATGTTTAGGCCCTCAAAAATGCAATTCAATGCGGAGAAGAATAATAATAATAATAATAAACAGAGCAATTCCAAGAGGGTCCTCACACCATCGGTGC
Organism: Squalius cephalus; assembly: GCF_949319135.1. Classification (NCBI taxonomy): domain Eukaryota; kingdom Metazoa; phylum Chordata; class Actinopteri; order Cypriniformes; family Leuciscidae; genus Squalius; species Squalius cephalus. The sequence goes on from NC_137143.1 coordinate 10,069,168, forward strand.
TCGGGCCCTAATAATAAACAGAGCAATTCCAAGAGGGTCCTCACCAATGTTGTTTTCGTCAACGATGACGATAACGAAATGATTTCGTCGACGCACCTTTTTTTTATGACGATAACGCGACGATGACTCGCTAAAAATGGCTCTAAGGTGACTAAAACATGACGAGACGTTTTCGAGTTTTCGTTGACGAGACGGAATGAAAATGATTATAGGTCTGAGCTAAAAAAAAAAAAAAAAAAAAATATATATATATATATATATATATATATATATATATATATATATATATATATATATATATATATACGCAATGCTGCCGCTTCCTATCCTCGTTTTGGGTACGCCCACCACCCGGCTGCCGCCAAGCCGCGCACCAGAATCCACACAACAACAACAACACACCTGCAGCTGCGGCTAGTCACTCGCCTCGCATCTTCGTTCGAAGGACCATGGCGACGACGCCAATAAACGGGCTTGGTGGTCGGAAACGACGAGATGATTTATGGACATACTTTCAGTATAATCCATCAGAAAGAAAAACGGAATGCATAGTATTGGGAGACGACGGTAAATGTGGCCACAAACTAGGCGGGAAGAATACCACCAACCTCAAGCGGCACCTGAAGGCTCATCACGCTGATATTTTTTCAAAGGTAAGTTAACTAACAAGTCACGCTGTTAACATATCATATACATTCAATTTTACTCGACAATCGGTTTGTGACATATTTCATGGTAATCTTAAGGTTACATATATCTACTGGCGCAAATGTGCTGCTAACTTCAGGCTAATATTAGCAGCTAGCTTGGTTGCGCTAACGTCAATAGCGTTAGTTATGTTTGTGTCACTTCTATTTGTTGAACATGCAGGGATTTTGGCCGGGTAGGAAGTGTAGATCGTCATTGTTAAACCATATTTGATTTCAGTGACAGTCTGAAATGTGGAGGGAAAATTAGCATTCCTGAACCGAGCACATTTTCTTCAGTTTCCCAAATCGAAAAGCTTCTTGAACAAAGTGTCAAAACAGCGATGAAACGAGGATGAAAATACAAAAGATGTGACAAAACTGTGGCGACAACGCTACAAAAAAGTCACAATCAGTTTTGTAACAGCAGGAGTTATATATATATATATATATATATATATATATATATATATATATATATTTTTTTTTTTTTTTTGCTATTGTCTATTTGCTTTTAGTAATTTGTCTTACATGTTTGATAGTAAAGACCTTTTTGTTTTCTAAACGTAATGTGTTGAAACATGATGATCTGCATAATATATATTATTATTACTATTACTACTATAGTATACAACACATACACATTTGATTTTGTATTCACGTGACATGACTTTTACAGATGTACTCTGTATAGAGAGTAATTGTCTTTGTTTTCTCCTCATCCAGATCCCAGTGACCAGAACTCCTATACAGAAATCTGGTTGTCCAAATAACGACAGGGCACAGACATCTATCGAAACAGCCTTCGCCGCAGGATCCAAATACAAGTCAAACTCTGTGGAACAGCATGTCAAAGAACAAGCACTCGCTCTTTGGATTGGACGCACTGGTCTACCTGCTTGCACAGTCGAGGATGAAGATTTCATCCACATGATGGAGACCTTTGATAAAAGGATGACCATACCCAAAAGAACAAAAATAAACAACTTAGTTGACAAGATTTATGATGACGAAAAACTAAAGTACAAAGAGCGGCTTGCCAGAGCACGTAAAATAACAATTGGGCTGGACATATGGACCAAAAAAGGACTTACAGCTTCTTTTCTGGCAATTAGTGCATGTTTTTTTTGCACTGTGGTAAACAAAGCACAGCACATATTGTTGAGACTTGATCAGATCGCACACCCACACACGGCAGAGTGTATAAAACATTGTGTTGACCGATGCATAGAGGACTGGGGAATACCACAACACAAAATTCTGACAGTCATAACTGACAACGGAAGCAACATGATTGCAGCATTCAAGTCCAATGAACCGGATGAGCCCACTAGCTCCGACTCCGAGGATGAATCCATCGAGACGAGTGACCCTGAAGATTCTCAGGTGGCTGTTAGAGAACACCAGAGGTAAATTACTTTAGTTTGCTGTTAATTTTCAGTATGTCAGTCACTCTTGAGTTATGCTTGTAGGTTATAGTCACTTTTTTTTAGTAATTGTTCATGGCAATTTTATTGAATGTCCTTAAAACTATTTATTTTTCTCTGTATATTTGTCTCTTCTAGGTTTGGAGCCATAGTTATGAGTAGGACCCCCTGCGTTGTACACACTCTACAACTTGTGGTGAACATGATCCAGAAAGACACAAGTGTCACCCGACTGCTGAGCAAAGTTAGAGGTCTTGTTAAGCTCTTCCGCAAGTCATCGGTGGCAACTGAGCGACTGCTGCAGCTGTGTCAACTAACCCTGGTAAAAGACTGCCCTACTAGATGGTCTAGCACATATCAGATGATATCACGGCTTCTCCAAATCAAGGACTCAGTAGTTCAGGTTGCGGATGGGATGAGCTGGGACTATTTACTGTCAAGTGAGTGGCATAAGCTGTCAGCTCTCAGAGATTTACTCATCCCCTTCGCTGAGCATACCCAGTTGCTACAGAGTGACACACAGTCATTATCCCTTGTGGTGCCTGCCCTTCTGGACCTGCAGGGTCACCTGTCTGAGTTCCCCCATGCCCAGGGATCTAGCTTTAAGGACCTCGCTTCCCTTGCAATTAAGATGAAGGCAAACATGGACAAGAGGTTCAGCTGCTTTCTTGATCACACTGACTCCAAGTTTTCACCTCTCGCTGCTGCCGCATGCTTTCTTGACCCGACAGTTGCACCTGAAGCACTCCTTGAAAATGATGACGAGCAAATAGAGGCACTTCTGAGAAGATCAGAAGATTATATTGTTCAATTGGTGCCACCAGTTGTACGGGAGGAGGCGGCTGAAGATGAGGAGCCAGAGCAGGGAGAAGAAGAATCCAAAGAAGAGCAGCCTCATAACAAGCGGCCCAGATTCAGATTCTTGTCCAAACCAAGCCGGCCTTCCAAGTCTACCCTCTCAAAGCCGTGTGTCAAGGAGGAAATCAAGAAATTCAAGGAGCAGTTGTTGTCACAGCCTACAAACCAAGAGACTGCCCTAGAATTTTGGGCTGCACAGGGAGATTCTGTTTATCTGAGCCTAAAACCTATTGCCTTAGACCTTCTGGCCATGCCAGCATCTCAAGCATTTGCTGAGAGAGTCTTTAGCATTACAGGTGACCTCAGTCGTGGCCGTCGTAATAGAGCAAGAGTCATTTTAGAAAGAAGTGCTTTCCTGAAACTGAATCGAGGTCAGTAGGCTAATTTAATGAGCATTTAATGTTTTAATTTTTTTTACAGATATGTTACTGTGATATTCTGTTTGGGCTTGCTGTGAGACTGCACTAGAGGTAGGGCCCTCCTCTAATTCATTGTGTTAAACCAACGTTGTTTTTTATTTATTTAGTAAGTTAGTTTGCTTTCTTTAAAGACCAAATACAGTGTTTACAGTATTCAGGGATTGTCTTATTCATTTTTATGTTCAACACACTTCAAGTGTCATGTTTCATACTTTAAATTCAAGTATGCATTCCTAACAACCTATGCTCAATGCACCTCAGTATTATTTATTTATTTTATTATTTTGTGTCAGAATGTTTGCAACTTTGCAGTTTGCACAAGTTAAAGATTGACAGGGTCGTATGATGTTTGTGTTTACAAATAATATGCATTTTTTTGTTGCACTGGCAGACAAGTTGAAGCACAAGTTGTAGATCATACGTATGTGTTCCTCAATAGCTTATATTTTGGGCATGTTGTTCATTGCACTTTAGCAATTTCTCTAATAAAGCCACAATTCCCAAAGTAAGAATGTTTTTATTCCTGGATTTTTTGGAGTAAAACAGTGATTCCACTGTTACAACTGTCCACTGTTATCTGTGTGTAATGTTGTAGTAGCTCAAAGTTTTTTGCTGTTTAAACTTTAAACCATTCCTTTATTACTGTGATTACTGGTGAAAATAGCCAATGTGCTGAAATTTTAGAAGAGCATCAATTCATGGAAAAAAATATAACTTGAAATATGGGGATAAAAGTTTTCTGCCCAATGCGACAATGAAGTACAGCTTGGCAGCACTGCATCTCCATCAATGAGAAAGTCTAGCTTATTATGCAAAGGTTTTGCAACACTCGCTACAACCTGTCAAACCTAAGCCCATTTCCAGTACTTTTTAACCTAAATTAATTTGTTAAAGAGTAAGGACTACTTTTTTTATACTAAAATTGACTAAAACTTGACTAAAACCTTTTTGCGTTTTCGTCGACTAAAACTTGACTAAAACCTTTTTGCGTTTTCGTCGACTAAAACTTGACTAAAACTATCAAGTTTATAAGTGACTAAAATGTGACTAAAACTAAAAAGCATTTTCGTCCAAAAGACTAAAACTAAGACTAAAACTAAAAGGGCTGCCAAAAACAACACTGGTCCTCACACCATCGGTGCTCGGGCCCTAATAATAATAATTAAAGCTGCAAGCAGCGATGAAAGGGCCCTCGCACCCGTGCCATCAACACTCGGTGGCTTTAGGAAGACAGAGCATGGTTGGGAAATGTACATTTAAGGAGGTATATATAGTAAGAGTATGTCAAAGTCAGTTACAAAATGTTTTGTATAATGGTGATAATAGCATGCTTCATGACTCAGCTAAGTGTTGCTAGCATGTTTAGTCTGTTTCTAGCATGCTTAGTACACAATAATTATGTGGTTAGTACTGCATTACGGTGTTAACCATGTCAGTTTCTGTTGCCAGTAGGTGGCGTTATGGCTATAACTGAATATGAGCATGGATGTGTGTTCAGGACAGAACTCTTATCAAACGTGTGAAGTTTGGTGCAAATTGGACATTGCCTTCTTGAGTAACAACAAAGTCATGTTTCATTGAATTAACATTCTTTAGCACTTAGCTAAGCATTGTTAGCATGTTTTAACATGTTTCTAGCATGTTTAGAACTCAATGGCATTTTTAACATGTTGCTAGAACGGCATAAAAGTGTTAAACATGTCACTTCCTGTTGCCAGTAGGTGGCGCTATTACTATAACTGAATTTGAGCATAGACATGTGTTCAGGCCATGATTCTTATCAAATGTGTGAAGTTTGGGGCAGATTGGACATTCCATGCCTGAATTACAGCAAATTCCTATTTAATTGCAATAATAGCATGCTTTAGCACTTAGCTAAGAGTTTGCTAGCATGTTTTAGCATGTTTCTAGTATGTTGTTAGCATGTTTAGCACTTGCTGGCACTTTTTTATATGTTATTAGGAGTCCATAACAGTGTTAAACATGTCACTTCCTGCTGCCAGCAGGTGGCGCTATGACTGTAAGCATGATCATGTGTTCAGGACAGAACGCTTATCAAAAGTGTGAAGTTTGGGGCAGATTGGACATTCCTTGCCTGAGTTACAGCAAATTCATATTTAATTGCAGTAATATCATTCTTTAGCACTTAGCTAAGTGTTTGCTAGTATGTTTTAGCAAGTCTCTAGTATGTTGGTAGGATGTTTAGCACCTACTTGCATTTTTTTATATGTTATTAGGAGTCAAGAACAGTGTTAAACGTCACTTCCTGTTGCCAGCAGGTGGCGCTATGACTATAACTAAATATGAGCATGGACATGTGTTCAAGAGATAACTCTTATCAAACGTGTGAAGTTTGGGGTAGATTGTACATTGCCTTCTTGAGTAACAACAAAGTCCTGTTTCATTGAATTAGCATGGTTTAGCACTTAGCTAAGTACTGCTAGCATGTTTTAACATGTTTCTAGCATGTATAGAACTCAATGGCATTTTTAACATGTTGCTAGAACGGCATCAAAGTGTTAAACATGTCACTTCCTGTTGCCAGTAGGTGGTGCTATTACTATAACTGAATTTGAGCATAGACATGTGTTCAGGCCATGATTCTTATCAAATGTGTGAAGTTTGGGGCAGATTGGACATTACATGCCTGAGTTACAGCAAATTCCTATTTAATTGCAGTAATAGCATGCTTTAGCACTTAGCTAAGTGTTTGCTAGCATGTTTCTAGTATGTTGCTAACCTGTTTAGCACTTGTTGGCTCTTTTTTATATGTTATTAGGAGACCACAAGAGTGTTAAACATGTCACTTCCTGTTACCAGTAGGTGGCGCTATTACTATAACTGAATTTTCTCATGTAGATGTGTTCAGGACAGAACGCTTATCAAAAGTGTGAAGTTTGGGGCAGATTGGACATTCCATGCCTGAGTTACAGCAAATTCCTATTTAATTGCAATAATAGCATGCTTTAGCACTTAGCTAAGAGTTTGCTAGCATGTTTTAGCATGCTTCTATTATGTTGTTAGCATGTTCAGCACTTGCTGGCACTTTTTTATATGTTATTAGGAGTCCATATCAGTGTTAAACATGTCACTTCCTGTTGCCAGCAGGTGGCGCTATGACTGTAACTGAATATGAGCATGGCCATGTGTTCAGGACAGAACGCTTATCAAAAGTGTGAAGTTTGGGGCAGATTGGACATTCCATGCCTGAGTTACAGCAACTTCCTGTTTCATGGCGAAACATCGAAATTTGTCAGGCCGCCGAGGACCCGCCCTTTGACGAAAACTCAAGATCTTCGCAATTTAACGTCGCAAAGGCCTTAAGATTACACTCACCAAATTTGAAGATGATCAGATTAAAACTGTAGGAGGAGTTCGTTAAAGTACGAGGCCTGAAAATGGCAAAAACTGCACAAAAATCTGAGAGGAAGTTCAAAATGGCTGACTTCCTGTTGTGTTTAGGGCTATGCTCCAAGAGACTTTTTTGTAGGTATTAGGTCATTACATGTATGTACCGAATTTCGTGCACGTACGTGGAACGTTGCGGGAGGCGCACTCCGTTGAACTTTTATAGGTGGCGCTATCGAGCCATTTTGCCCCGTCCAATTCTGAAACCTATATCAGATGTAAATTTTCGCCAGTTCTGACGCGTGTGCAAAGTTTCGTGAGTTTTCGAGCATGTTTAGGCCCTCAAAAATGCAATTAAATGCGGAGAAGAAGAAGAATAATAATAATAATAATTAAAGCTGCAAGCAGCGATGAAAGGGCCCTCGCACCCGTGCCGCCGCCACCTGGTGGCTTTAGGAAGACAGAGCATGGTTGGACAATGTGCATTTAAGGAGGTATATATAGTAGTTGCTAGCATGTTTAGTATGTTTTTAGCATGCTTAGTACACAATAGTTATGTGGTTAGTACTGCATTACTGTGTTAACCATGTCAGTTTCTGTTGCCAGTAGGTGGGGCTATGTCTATATCTGAATATCGCTATGTAGATGTGTTCGGTGCAGGACTTTTATCAAACATGTGGAGTTTGGGGCAGATTGGACATTGTATGCTTGAGTTACAACAACTTCCTTTAGCATTTCTAGCATGTTTTATGATGTTTATAGCATATTATATTAATTTTGGGGTAGATTGGACATTGCATGCCTGAGTTACAGCAAATTCATATTTAATTGCAGTAATAGGATGCTTTAACACTTAGCTAAGTATTTGATTGCATGTTTCTAGTATGTTGCTAACATGTTTAGCAGTTGGTGACACTTTTTTATATGTTATTAGGAGTCCAGAATAGTGTTAAACGTCACTTCCTGTTGCCAGCAGGCGGCGCTATGACTATATCTGAATATGAGCATGGACTTGTGTTCAGGAGATAACTATTATCAAACGTGTGAAGTTTGGGGTAGATTGGACATTGTATGCCTAAGTTACAACAACTTCCTTTAGCATTTCTAGCATGCTTTAGAACTTAGCTATGTGTTGCTAGCATGTTTCTTGCATGTTACATATTAAGTTTGGGGCAGATTGGACATTCCATGCCTGTGTTACAGCAAATTCCTATTTAATTGCAGCAATAGCATGCTTTATCACTTTGCTAAGTGTTTGCTAGCATGTTTCTAGTATGTTGTTAGCATGTTTAACACTTGCTGGCACTTTTTTATATGTTATCAGGAGTCCACAAGAGTGTTAAACATGTCACTTCCTGTTGCCAGCAGGTGGCGCTATGACTATAACTGAATATGAGCATGGTCATGTGTTCAGGACAGAACGCTTATCAAAAGTGTGAAGTTTGGGGCAGATTGGACATTCCATGCCTTAGTTACAGCAACTTCCTATTTAATTGCAGCAATAGCATGCTTTAGCACTTAGCTAAGTGTTTGCTAACATGTTTCTAGTATGTTGTTAGCATGTTTAGCACTTGCTGGCACTTTTTTATATGTTATCAGGAGTCCACAACAGTGTTTAACATGTCACTTCCTGTTGCCAGCAGGTGGCGCTATGACTGTAACTGAATATGAGCATGGTCATGTGTTCAGGACAGAATGCTTATCAAAAGTGTGAAGTTTGGCGCAGATTGGACATTGCCTTCTTGAGTAACAACAACATCCTGTTTCATTGAATTAGCATGCTTTAGCACTTAGCTAAGTATTGCTAGCATGTTTTAACATGTTTCTAGCATTTTTAGAAGTCAATGGCATTTTTAACATGTTGCTAGAACGGCATCAACTTGTTAAACATGACACTTCCTGTTACCAGTAGGTGGCGCTATTACTATACCTGAATATTCTCATGTAGATGTGTTCAGGCCATGACTCTTATCAAACATGTGAAGTTTGGGGCAGATTGGACATTCCGTGCCTGAATTACAGCAAATTCCTATTTAATTGCAGTAATAGCATGCTTTAACACTTAGCTAAGTGTTTGCTAGCATGTTTTAGCATGTTTCTAGTAAGTTGTTAGCATGTTTAGCACTTTCTGGCACTTTTTTATATGTTATCAGGAGTCCACAAGAGTGTTAAACATGTCACTTCCTGTTGCCAGCAGGTGGCGCTATGACTGTAACTGAATATGAGCATGGTCATGTGTTCAGGACAGAACGCTTATCAAAAGTGTGAAGTTTGGGGCAGATTGGACATTCCATGACTTAGTTACAGCAACTTCCTATTTAATTGCAGCAATAGCATGCTTTAGCACTTAGCTAAGTGTTTGCTAACATGTTTCTAGTATGTTGTTAGCATGTTTAACACTTGCTGGCACTTTTTTATATGTTATCAGGAGTCCACAAGAGTGTTAAACATGTCACTTCCTGTTGCCAGCAGGTGGCGCTATGACTGTAACTGAATATGAGCATGGTCATGTGTTCAGGACAGAACGCTTATCAAAAGTGTGAAGTTTGGGGCAGATTGGACATTCCATGCCTGAGTTACAGCAACTTCCTGTTTCATGGCGAAACATCAAAATTTGTCAGGCCGCCGAGGACCCGCCCTTCGACGAAAACTCAAGATCTTCGCAATTTAACGTCGCAAAGGCCTTAAGATTACACTCACCAAATTTGAAGATGATCAGATTAAAACTGTAGGAGGAGTTCGTTAAAGTACGAGGCATGAAAATGGCAAAAAGTGCACAAAAATCAGAGAGGAAGTTGAAAATGGCTGACTTCCTGTTGTGTTTAGAGCTATGCTCCAAGAGACTTTTTTGTAGGTATTAGCTCCTTACACATATGTACCGAATTTCGTACACGTACGTGGAACACAGCGGGAGGCGCACTCCGTTGAACTTTTATAGGTGGCGCTATCGAGCCATTTTGCCCCGCCGAATTCTGAAACCTATATCAGATGTAAATTTTCGCCAGTTCTGACGCGTGTGCAAAGTTTCGTGAGTTTTCGAGCATGTTTAGGCCCTCAAAAATGCAATTAAATGCGGAGAAGAATAATAATAATAATAATTAAAGCTGCAAGCAGCGATGAAAAGGGCCCTCGCACCCCTGCCACCGCCACCCGGCACCTTTAGGAAAGGCCTTAAGATTACACTCACCAAATTTGAAGAGGATCAGATCAAAACTGTAGGAGGAGTTTGTTAAAGTACAACATCAGGAAATGGCAAAAACTGCCCAAAATCTGACAGGAAGTTCAAAATAACTGACTTCCTGTTGTGTTTAGGGCTATGCTCCAAGAGACTTTTTTGTAGGTATTGGGTCTTTACATGTGTGTACCAAATTTCATACCTGTACGTGAAACGTCGAGCCGGGGCAAAATGTAGGGGCAATAAGTAAGCCATTTTGCCCCACCCAATTTTTAAAACCACATCACACGTAAATTGTCACCACTTCTGAAGCGTGTGCAAAGTTTCATGATTTTTCGAGCACGTTTTGTATTTGCCACACTTCCTGCTACCAGCAGGTGGTGCTATTGCTATAATCATAATGAGCATTGGCATGTGTTCAGGACAGGAGTCTTATCAAACATGTGAAGTTTGTGGCAGATTGAAAATTGTATGCCTGAGTTACTGCAGGCTGTCTGTGGTTGCCTAGCAACATCAGAACTGCAAGCAACATTAATATTGAACTTATCTGATCATGCATATATCACCAAAAGGCCGAAATTGGGTGAACTAGTGCAAAAAATGCCCGTGCAAAATCAGTTTTTGTGTGTGTTTTTAGTAATTGTTGGTTTGGTGTGTGCTCATTGTTACAATTACACAGCAAAAGTTCAGTGACATTTTTATTTGTGCATGGTAAAAAGCACACAGTGAACTCCGAGAAAACGCTATGCTTGAGCAAACAGTTTGTGAATAGGCAACTACAAATGATGCCCGTGAAAGAGACTGTGAACGCATTGAATAGGATATGTTTAGTTGGTGAATAGCATAGGCTATTATTACACAGTAGCGACAACGTTAAGCGCACCAGAATGAAATATAATATTCAGAAGTAAACACTAACAGCATAGCTGACATACAGATTCAGTTTACATCCACAAATGAATAAGCACCTCGATTCAGGGAGCAGTGCAAAGTGCCCGTGCAAAATCAGTTTTTGTGAGCTGATCGCCGTCAAAAAAGTTCAGGAGATATTTCTTGCGATGGCAATATGATCAAAAATAACTTTATATTGATTCAATGGATTAATAGCATTTTGAAAAAAAAAAAAAAAGTCATGAATTTATTGCATTTTTGGGAAAAAATAATCCGTTTTTATAATAAATCTTAAAAAATTCAAATCCAGATTTTGATTTTCAATGTTGTTATAACCTAAAGATTCTATGTGAAAGTTTGAAACAGAAAATAGTGGTTTTCACACATTTAGTGGTTATCTCACATTCGAGAGATATGCGAATAACACACAGACAGACAGACGGACGTTTCTGTAATTTATAGATAGATGGATTTATCACGTTCGGGAACCAAACTATAATATTCAGAAGTAAACAGTGTAGCTGACTGAGTGTTTATGTCAGAATGTTTATTTTTAAACCACAGCCTTCTTGGGGCTTCTTTGACCGATACAACTCTCTAATGTCAGAATGTTTATTTTTAAACCACAACCTTCTAAAAATGATATATTTAACGATATCTTTTGCATTTCTCATCCAAACAATGTCAAACTTGGCACTGCACTTACTCGTGCCCGTGGCGAGACACCTGTCGAGTTTGAAATCAATCGGACTAACGGTTCGAGAGATATGCGAGGAACAGACACACACACACACAGACAGACAGACAGACAGACGTTCCTGTAATTTATAGATAGATGTTTGTCAGGCCGCCGAGGGCACACCCTTCGACGAAAACTCTAGATCTTCGCAATTTAACGTCACAAAGGCCTTAAGATTACACTCACCAAATTTGAAGAGTATCGGATCAAATCTGTAGGAGGAGTTCGTTAAAGTACAACATCAGGAAATTACGAAAAATGCCCAAAATCCAGGAGGAAGTTCAAAATAGCTCACTTCCTGTTGTGTTTAGGGCTATGCTCCAAGAGACTTTTCTGTAGGTATTGGGTCATTACATGTATGTACCAAATTTCATACCTGTACGTGAAACCAGGAGCCGGGGCAAAATGTGGGGGCAATAATTTACCGAATTTGCCCCCCCCAATTCTGAAAACCATATCACACGTAAATTTTCACCACTTCTGAAGCGTGTGCAAAGTTTCATGAGTTTTCGAGCATGTTTAGGCCCTCTAAAAAGCGATTCACTTTGGAGAAGAAGAATAATAATAAACGGAGCAAAAACAATAGGGTCCTCTCACCATCGGTGCTCGGGCCCTAATAAACAGAGCAATTCCAAGAGGGTCCTCACACCATCGGTGCTCGGGCCCTAATTAAAGCTGCAAGCAGCGATGAAAGGGCCCTCGCACCCGTGCCATCAACACTCGGTGGCTTTAGGAAGGCAGAGCATGGTTGGGAAATGTACATTTAAGGAGGGATATATAGTAAGAGTATGTCAAAGTCAGTTACAAAATGTTTTGTATAATGGTGATAATAGCATGCTTCATGACTCAGCTAAGTGTTGCTAGCATGTTTAGTCTGTTTCTAGCATGCTCAGTACACAATAATTATGTGGTTAGTACTGCATTACTGTGTTAACCATGTCAGTTTCTGTTGCCAGTAGGTGGCGTTATGACTATAACTGAATATGAGCATGGATGTGTGTTCAGGACAGAACTCTTATCAAACGTGTGAAGTTTGGTGCAAATTGGACATTGCCTTCTTGAGTAACAACAAAGTCATGTTTCATTGAATTAGCATTCTTTAGAACTTAGCTAAGCATTTAAGCATGTTTTAACATGTTTCTAGCATGTTTAGAACTCAATGGCATTTTTAACATGTTGCTAGAACGGCATCAACGTGTTAAACATGTCACTTCCTGTTGCCAGTTGGTGGCGCTATTACTATAACTGAACATTCTCATGTAGATGTGTTCAGGCCATGACTCTTATCAAAAGTGTGAAGTTTGGGGCAGATTGGACATTCCATGCCTGAGTTACAGCAAATTCCTATTTAATTGCAATAATAGCATGCTTTAGCACTTGGCTAAGAGTTTGCTAGCATGTTTTAGCATGTTTCTAGTATGTTGTTAGCATGTTTAACACTTGCTGGCACTTTTTTATATGTTATTAGGAGTCCATAACAGTGTTAAACATGTCACTTCCTGTTGCCAGTAGGTGGCGCTATTACTATAACTGAATTTGAGCATAGACATGTGTTCAGGCCATGATTCTTATCAAACATGTGAAGTTTGGGGCAGATTGGACATTCCATGCCTGAGTTACAGCAAATTCCTATTTAATTGCAGTAATAGCATGCTTTAGCACTTAGCTAAGTGTTTGCTAGCATGTTTCTAGTATGTTGCTAACCTGTTTAGCACTTGCTGGCTCTTTTATATATGTTATTAGGAGACCACAACAGTGTTAAACATGTCACTTCCTGTTGACAGCAGGTGGCGCTATTACTATAACTGAATATTCTCATGTAGATGTGTTCAGGCCATGACTCTTATCAAACGTGTGAAGTTTGGGGCAGATTGGACATTCCATGCCTGTGTTACAGCAAATTCCTATTTAATTGCAGCAATAGCATGCTTTAACACTTAGCTAAGTGTTTGCTAGCATGTTTTAGCATGTTTCTAGTATGTTGTTAGCATGTTTAGCACTTTCTGGCACTTTTTTTATATGTTTTTATATGTCCACAACAGTGTTTAACATGTCATTTCCTGTTGCCAGCAGGTGGCACTATGACTGTAACTGAATATGAGCATGGTCATGTGTTCAGGACAGAACGTTTATTAAAAGTGTGAAGTTTGGCGCAGATTGGACATTGCCTTCTTGAGTAACAACAACATCCTGTTTCATTGAATTAGCATGCTTTAGCACTTAGCTAAGTATTGCTAGCATGTTTTAACATGTTTCTAGCATGTTTAGAAGTCAATGGCATTTTTAACATGTTGCTAGAATGGCATCAACGTGTTAAACATGACACTTCCTGTTACCAGTAGGTGGCGCTATTACTATAACTGAATATTCTCATGTAGATATGTTCAGGACAGAACGCTTATCAAAAGTGTGAAGTTTGGGGCAGATTGGACATTCCATGCCTGAGTTACAGCAAATTCCTATTTAATTGCAATAATAGCATGCTTTAGCACTTAGCTAAGAGTTTGCTAGCATGTTTTAGCATGCTTCTAGTATGTTGTTAGCATGTTTAGCACTTGCTGGCACTTTTTTATATGTTATTAGGAGTCCATAACAGTGTTAAACATGTCACTTCCTGTTGCCAGCAGGTGGCGCTATGACTATAACTGAATATGAGCATGGTCATGTGTTCAGGACAGAACTCTTATCAAATGTGTGAAGTTTGGGGCAGATTGGACATTCCATGCCTGAGTTACAGCAACTTCCTGTTTCATGGCGAAACATCAAAATTTGTCAGGCCGCCGAGGACCCGCCCTTCGACGAAAACTCAAGATCTTCGCAATTTAACGTCGCAAAGGCCTTAAGATTACACTCACCAAATTTGAAGATGATCAGATTAAAACTGTAGGAGGAGTTCGTTAAAGTACGAGGCCTGAAAATGTCAAAAACTGCACAAAAATCTGGGAGGAAGTTCAAAATGGCTGACTTCCTGTTGTGTTTAGGGCTATGCTCCAAGAGACTTTTTTGTAGGTATTAGGTCATTACATGTATGTACCGAATTTCGTGCACGTACGTGGAACGTTGCGGGAGGCGCACTCCGTTGAACTTTTATAGGTGGCGCTATCGAGCCATTTTGCCCCGTCCAATTCTGAAACCTATATCAGATGTCAATTTTCGCCAGTTTTGACGCGTGTGCAAAGTTTCGTGAGTTTTCGAGCATGTTTAGGCCCTCAAAAATGCAATTAAATGCGGAGAAGAATAATAATAATAATAATTAAAGCTGCAAGCAGCGATGAAAGGGCCCTCGCACCCGTGCCATCAACACTCGGTGGCTTTAGGAAGGCAGAGCATGGTTGGGAAATGTACATTTAAGGAGGTATATATAGTAAGAGTATGTCAAAGTCAGTTACAAAATGTTTTGTATAATGGTGATAATAGCATGCTTCATGACTCAGCTAAGTGTTGCTAGCATGTTCAGTCTGTTTCTAGCATGCTTAGTACACAATAATTATGTGGTTAGTACTGCATTACTGTGTTAACCATGTCAGTTTCTGTTGCCAGTAGGTGGCGTTATGACTATAACTGAATATGAGCATGGATGTGTGTTCAGGACAGAACTCTTATCAAACATGTGAAGTTTGGTGCAAATTGGACATTGCCTTCTTGAGTAACAACAAAGTCATGTTTCATTGAATTAGCATTCTTTAGAACTTAGCTAAGCATTGTTAGCATGTTTTAACATGTTGCTAGAACGGCATCAACGTGTTAAACATGTCACTTCCTGTTGCCAGTTGGTGGCGCTATTACTATAACTGAACATTCTCATGTAGATGTGTTCAGGCCATGACTCTTATCAAAAGTGTGAAGTTTGGGGCAGATTGGACATTCCATGCCTGAGTTACAGCAAATTCCTATTTAATTGCAATAATAGCATGCTTTAGCACTTGGCTAAGAGTTTGCTAGCATGTTTTAGCATGTTTCTAGTATGTTGTTAGCATGTTTAACACTTGCTGGCACTTTTTTATATGTTATTAGGAGTCCACAACAGTGTTAAACATGTCACTTCCTGTTGCCAGCAGGTGGCGCTATGACTGTAACTGAATATAAGCATGGTCATGTGTTCAGGACAGAACGCTTATCAAAAGTGTGAAGTTTGGGGCAGATTGGACATTCCATGCCTGAGTTACAGCAAATTCATATTTAATTGCAGTAATATCATTCTTTAGCACTTAGCTAAGTGTTTGCTATTATGTTTTAGCATGTCTCTAGTATGTTGGTAGGATGTTTAGCACCTACTGGCATTTTTTTATATGTTATTAGGAGTCAAGAACAGTGTTAAACGTCACTTCCTGTTGCCAGCAGGTGGCGCTATGACTATAACTAAATAT
Source organism: Squalius cephalus (assembly GCF_949319135.1). Taxonomy (NCBI): domain Eukaryota; kingdom Metazoa; phylum Chordata; class Actinopteri; order Cypriniformes; family Leuciscidae; genus Squalius; species Squalius cephalus. Next base: position 10,085,078 of record NC_137143.1, read on the forward strand.
GAGCATGGACATGTGTTCAAGAGATAACTCTTATCAAACGTGTGACGTTTGGGGTAGATTGTACATTGCCTTCTTGAGTAACAACAAAGTCCTGTTTCATTGAATTAGCATGCTTTAGCACTTAGCTAAGTATTGCTAGCATGTTTTAATATGTTTCTAGCATGTTTAGAACTCAATGGCATTTTTAACATGTTGCTAGAACGGCATCAACGTGTTAAACATGTCACTTCCTGTTGCCAGTAGGTGGCGCTATTACTATAACTGAATTTGAGCATAGGCATGCGTTCAGGCCATGATTCTTATCAAACATGTGAAGTTTGGGGCAGATTGGACGTTCCATGCCTGAGTTACAGCAAATTCCTATTTAATTGCAGTAATAGCATGCTTTATCACTTAGCTAAGTGTTTGCTAGCATGTTTCTAGTATGTTGCTAACCTGTTTAGCACTTGCTGGCTCTTTTATATATGTTATTAGGAGACCACAACAGTGTTAAACATGTCACTTCCTGTTGACAGCAGGTGGCGCTATTACTATAACTGAATATTCTCATGTAGATGTGTTCAGGCCATGACTCTTATCAAACGTGTGAAGTTTGGGGCAGATTGGACATTCCATGCCTGTGTTACAGCAAATTCCTATTTAATTGCAGCAATAGCATGCTTTAGCACTTAGCTAAGTGTTTGCTAGCATGTTTTAGCATGTTTCTAGTATGTTGTTAGCATGTTTAGCACTTGCTGGCACTTTTTTTATATGTTTTTATATGTCCACAACAGTGTTTAACATGTCACTTCCTGTTGCCAGCAGGTGGCACTATGACTGTAACTGAATATGAGCATGGTCATGTGTTCAGGACAGAACGTTTATTAAAAGTGTGAAGTTTGGCGCATATTGGACATTGCCTTCTTGAGTAACAACAACATCCTGTTTCATTGAATTAGCATGCTTTAGCACTTAGCTAAGTATTGCTAGCATGTTTTAACATGTTTCTAGCATGTTTAGACCTCAATGGCATTTTTAACATGTTGCTAGAATGGCATCAACGTGTTAAACATGACACTTCCTGTTGCCAGTAGGTGGCGCTATTACTATAACTGAATATTATCATGTAGATGTGTTCAGGACAGAACGCTTATCAAAAGTGTGAAGTTTGGGGCAGATTGGACATTCCATGCCTGAGTTACAGCAAATTCCTATTTAATTGCAATAATAGCATGCTTTAGCACTTAGCTAAGAGTTTGCTAGCATGTTTTAGCATGCTTCTAGTATGTTGTTAGCATGTTTCGCACTTGCTGGCACTTTTTTATATGTTATTAGGAGTCCATAACAGTGTTAAACATGTCACTTCCTGTTGCCAGCAGGTGGCGCTATGACTATAACTGAATATGAGCATGGCCATGTGTTCAGGACAGAACTCTTATCAAACGTGTGAAGTTTGGGGGAGATTGGACATTCCATGCCTGAGTTACAGCAACTTCCTGTTTCATGGCGAAACATCGAAATTTGTAAGGCCGCCGAGGACCCGCCCTTCGACGAAAACTCAAGATCTTCGCAATTTAACGTCGCAAAGGCCTTAAGATTACACTCACCAAATTTGAAGATGATCAGATTAAAACTGTAGGAGGAGTTCGTTAAAGTACGAGGCCTGAAAATGGCAAAAACTGCACAAAAATCTGAGAGGAAGTTCAAAATGGCTGACTTCCTGTTGTGTTTAGGGCTATGCTCCAAGAGACTTTTTTGTAGGTATTAGGTCATTACACGTATGTACCGAATTTCGTGCACGTACGTGGAACGTTGCAGGAGGCGCACTCCGTTGAACTTTTATAGGTGGCGCTATCGAGCCATTTTGCCCCGTCCAATTCTGAAACCTATATCAGATGTAAATTTTCGCCAGTTCTGACGCGTGTGCAAAGTTTCGTGAGTTTTCGCGCATGTTTAGGCCCTCAAAAATGCAATTCAATGCGGAGAAGAATAATAATAATAATTAAAGCTGCAAGCAGCGATGAAAGGGCCCTCGCACCCGTGCCATCAACACTCGGTGGCTTTAGGAAGGCAGAGCATGGTTGGGAAATGTACATTTAAGGAGGTATATATAGTAAGAGTATGTCAAAGTCAGTTACAAAATGTTTTGTATAATGGTGATAATAGCATGCTTCATGACTCAGCTAAGTGTTGCTAGCATGTTCAGTCTGTTTCTAGCATGCTTAGTACACAATAATTATGTTGTTAGTACTGCATTACGGTGTTAACCATGTCAGTTTCTGTTGCCAGTAGGTGGCGTTATGACTATAACTGAATATGAGCATGGATGTGTGTTCAGGACAGAACTCTTATCAAACATGTGAAGTTTGGTGCAAATTGGACATTGCCTTCTTGAGTAACAACAAAGTCATGTTTCATTGAATTAGCATTCTTTAGAACTTAGCTAAGCATTGTTAGCATGTTTTAACATGTTGCTAGAACGGCATCAACGTGTTAAACATGTCACTTCCTGTTGCCAGTTGGTGGCGCTATTACTATAACTGAACATTCTCATGTAGATGTGTTCAGGCCATGACTCTTATCAAAAGTGTGAAGTTTGGGGCAGATTGGACATTCCATGCCTGAGTTACAGCAAATTCCTATTTAATTGCAATAATAGCATGCTTTAGCACTTGGCTAAGAGTTTGCTAGCATGTTTTAGCATGTTTCTAGTATGTTGTTAGCATGTTTAACACTTGCTGGCACTTTTTTATATGTTATTAGGAGTCCACAACAGTGTTAAACATGTCACTTCCTGTTGCCAGCAGGTGGCGCTATGACTGTAACTGAATATAAGCATGGTCATGTGTTCAGGACAGAACGCTTATCAAAAGTGTGAAGTTTGGGGCAGATTGGACATTCCATGCCTGAGTTACAGCAAATTCATATTTAATTGCAGTAATATCATTCTTTAGCACTTAGCTAAGTGTTTGCTATTATGTTTTAGCATGTCTCTAGTATGTTGGTAGGATGTTTAGCACCTACTGGCATTTTTTTATATGTTATTAGGAGTCAAGAACAGTGTTAAACGTCACTTCCTGTTGCCAGCAGGTGGCGCTATGACTATAACTAAATATGAGCATGGACATGTGTTCAAGAGATAACTCTTATCAAACGTGTGACGTTTGGGGTAGATTGTACATTGCCTTCTTGAGTAACAACAAAGTCCTTTTTCATTGAATTAGCATGCTTTAGCACTTAGCTAAGTATTGCTAGCATGTTTTAATATGTTTCTAGCATGTTTAGAACTCAATGGCATTTTTAACATGTTGCTAGAACGGCATCAACGTGTTAAACATGTCACTTCCTGTTGCCAGTAGGTGGCGCTATTACTATAACTGAATTTGAGCATAGGCATGCGTTCAGGCCATGATTCTTATCAAACATGTGAAGTTTGGGGCAGATTGGACGTTCCATGCCTGAGTTACAGCAAATTCCTATTTAATTGCAGTAATAGCATGCTTTATCACTTAGCTAAGTGTTTGCTAGCATGTTTCTAGTATGTTGCTAACCTGTTTAGCACTTGCTGGCTCTTTTATATATGTTATTAGGAGACCACAACAGTGTTAAACATGTCACTTCCTGTTGACAGCAGGTGGCGCTATTACTATAACTGAATATTCTCATGTAGATGTGTTCAGGCCATGACTCTTATCAAACGTGTGAAGTTTGGGGCAGATTGGACATTCCATGCCTGTGTTACAGCAAATTCCTATTTAATTGCAGCAATAGCATGCTTTAGCACTTAGCTAAGTGTTTGCTAGCATGTTTTAGCATGTTTCTAGTATGTTGTTAGCATGTTTAGCACTTGCTGGCACTTTTTTTATATGTTTTTATATGTCCACAACAGTGTTTAACATGTCACTTCCTGTTGCCAGCAGGTGGCACTATGACTGTAACTGAATATGAGCATGGTCATGTGTTCAGGACAGAACGTTTATTAAAAGTGTGAAGTTTGGCGCATATTGGACATTGCCTTCTTGAGTAACAACAACATCCTGTTTCATTGAATTAGCATGCTTTACCACTTAGCTAAGTATTGCTAGCATGTTTTAACATTAGCTAGCATGTTTTAACATGTTTCTAGCATGTTTAGACCTCAATGGCATTTTTAACATGTTGCTAGAATGGCATCAACGTGTTAAACATGACACTTCCTGTTGCCAGTAGGTGGCGCTATTACTATAACTGAATATTATCATGTAGATGTGTTCAGGACAGAACGCTTATCAAAAGTGTGAAGTTTGGGGCAGATTGGACATTCCATGCCTGAGTTACAGCAAATTCCTATTTAATTGCAATAATAGCATGCTTTAGCACTTAGCTAAGAGTTTGCTAGCATGTTTTAGCATGCTTCTAGTATGTTGTTAGCATGTTTAGCACTTGCTGGCACTTTTTTATGTTATTAGGAGTCCATAACAGTGTTAAACATGTCACTTCCTGTTGCCAGCAGGTGGCGCTATGACTATAACTGAATATGAGCATGGCCATGTGTTCAGGACAGAACTCTTATCAAACGTGTGAAGTTTGGGGCAGATTGGACATTCCATGCCTGAGTTACAGCAACTTCCTGTTTCATGGCGAAACATCGAAATTTGTAAGGCCGCCGAGGACCCGCCCTTCGACGAAAACTCAAGATCTTCGCAATTTAACGTCGCAAAGGCCTTAAGATTACACTCACCAAATTTGAAGATGATCAGATTAAAACTGTAGGAGGAGTTCGCTAAAGTACGAGGCCTGAAAATGGCAAAAACTGCACAAAAATCTGAGAGGAAGTTCAAAATGGCTGACTTCCTGTTGTGTTTAGGGCTATGCTCCAAGAGACTTTTTTGTAGGTATTAGGTCATTACACGTATGTACCGAATTTCGTGCACGTACGTTGAACGTTGCGGGAGGCGCACTCCGTTGAACTTTTATAGGTGGCGCTATCGAGCCATTTTGCCCCGTCCAATTCTGAAACCTATATCAGATGTAAATTTTCGCCAGTTCTGACGCGTGTGCAAAGTTTCGTGAGTTTTCGCGCATGTTTAGGCCCTCAAAAATGCAATTCAATGCGGAGAATAATAATAATAATAATAATAATAATAATAAACAGAGCAATTCCAAGAGGGTCCTCACACCATCGGTGCTCGGGCCCTAATTAAAGCTGCAAGCAGCGATGAAAGGGCCCTCGCACCCGTGCCATCAACACTCGGTGGCTTTAGGAAGACAGTGCATGGTTGGGCAATGTACATTTAAGGAGGTATATATAGTAAGAGTATGTCAAAGTCAGTTACAAAATGTTTTGTATAATGGTGATAATAGCATGCTTCATGACTCAGCTAAGTGTTGCTAGCATGTTTATTGTGTTTCTAGCATGCTTAGTACACAATAATTATGTTGTTAGTACTGCATAACTGTGTTAACCATGTCAGTTTCTGTTGCCAGTAGTTGGGGCTATGTCTATATCTGAATATTGCTATGTAGATGTGTTCAGTGCAGGACTTTTATCAAACATGTGAAGTTTGGGGCAGATTGGACATTGTATGCTTGAGTTACAACAACTTCCTTTAGCATTTCTAGCATGTTTTATGATGTTTCTAGCATTTTACATATTAATTTTGGGGTAGATTGGACATTGCATTCCTGAGTTACAGCAAATTCATATTTAATTGCAGTAATATCATGCTTTAGCACTTAGCTAAGTGTTTGCTAGTATGTTTTAGCATGTCTCTAGTATGTTGGTAGGATATTTAGCACCTACTGGCATTTTTTTATATGTTATTAGGAGTCCAGAACAGTGTTAAACGTCACTTCCTTTTGCCAGCAGGCGGCGCTATGACTATAACTGAATATGAGCATGGACATGTGTTCAAAAGATAACTCTTATCAAATGTGTGAAGTTTGGGGTAGATTGGACATTTTATGCTTAAGTTACAACAACTTCCTTGAGCTTTTATAGCATGCTTTAGAACTTAGCTAAGTGTTGCTAGCATGTTTCTTGCATGTTACATATTAAGTTTGGGGTAGATTGAACATCCCATGCCTGTGTTACAACAAATTCCCATTTAATTGCAGTAATATCATGATTTAGCACTTATCTAAGTGATTGATAGCATGTTTTAGCATGTTTCTAGTATGTTGTTAGCATGTTTAGCACATGCTGGCACTTTTTTATATGTTATTAGGAGTCCACAACAGTGTTTAACATGTCACTTCCTGTTGCCAGCAGGTGGCGCTATGACTGTAACTGAATATGAGCATGGTCATGTGTTCAGGACAGAACGCTTATCAAAAGTGTGAAGTTTGGGGCAGATTGGACATTGCCTTCTTGAGTAACAACAACATCCTGTTTCATTGAATTAGCATGCTTTAGCACTCAGCTAAGTTTTGCTAGCATGTTTTAACATGTTTCTAGCATGTTTAGAAGTCAATGGCATTTTTAACATCTTGCTAGAACGGCATCAACGTGTTAAACATGACACTTCCTGTTACCAGTAGGTGGCGCTATTACTATAACTGAATATTCTCATGTAGATGTGTTCAGGCCATGACTCTTATCAAACGTGTGACGTTTGGGGCAGATTGGACATTCCATGCCTGTGTTACAGCAAATTCCTATTTAATTGCAGCAATAGCATGCTTTAGCACTTAGCTAAGTGTTTGCTAGCATGTCTTAGCATGTTTCTAGTATGTTGTTAGCATGTTTAGCACTTGATGGCACTTTTTTTATATGTTTTTATATGTCCACAACAGTGTTTAACATGTCACTTCCTGTTGCCAGCAGGTGGCACTATGACTGTAACTGAATATGAGCATGGTCATGTGTTCAGGACAGAACGTTTATTAAAAGTGTGAAGTTTGGTGCAGAATGGACATTGCCTTCTTGCGTAACAACAACATCCTGTTTCATTGAATTAGCATGCTTTAGCACTTAGCTAAGTATTGCTAGCATGTTTTAACATGTTTCTAGCATGTTTAGAAGTCAATGGCATTTTTAACATGTTGCTAGAATGGCATCAACGTGTTAAACATGACACTTCCTGTTACCAGTAGGTGGCGCTATTACTATAACTGAATATTCTCATGTAGATGTGTTCAGGACAGAACGCTTATCAAAAGTGTGAATTTTTGGGCAGATTGGACATTCCATGCCTGAGTTACAGCAAATTCCTATTTAATTGCAATAATAGCATGCTTTAGCACTTAGCTACGAGTTTGCTAGCATGTTTTAGCATGCTTCTAGTATGTTGTTAGCATGTTTAGCACTTGCTGGCACTTTTTTATATGTTATTAGGAGTCCATAACAGTGTTAAACATGTCACTTCCTGTTGCCAGCAGGTGGCGCTATGACTATAACTGAATATGAGCATGGTCATGTGTTCAGGACATAACTCTTATCAAACGTGTGAAGTTTGGGGCAGATTGGACATTCCATGCCTGAGTTACAGCAACTTCCTGTTTCATGGCGAAACATCGAAATTTGTCAGGCCGCCGAGGACCCGCCCTTCGACGAAAACTCAAGATCTTCGCAATTTAACGTCGCAAAGGCCTTAAGATTACACTCACCAAATTTGAAGATGATCAGATTAAAACTGTAGGAGGAGTTCGTTAAAGTACGAGGCCTGAAAATGGCAAAAACTGCACAAAAATCTGAGAGGAAGTTCAAAATGGCTGACTTCCTGTTGTGTTTAGGGCTATGCTCCAAGAGACTTTTTTGTAGGTATTAGGTCATTACACGTATGTACCGAATTTCGTGCACGTACGTTGAACGTTGCGGGAGGCGCACTCCGTTGAACTTTTATAGGTGGCGCTATCGAGCCATTTTGCCCCGTCCAATTCTGAAAACTATATCAGATGTAAATTTTCGCCAGTTCTGACGCGTGTGCAAAGTTTCGTGAGTTTTCGCGCATGTTTAGGCCCTCAAAAATGCAATTCAATGCGGAGAAGAATAATAATAATAATAATAAACAGAGCAATTCCAAGAGGGTCCTCACACCATCGGTGCTCGGGCCCTAATAATAAACAGAGCAATTCCAAGAGGGTCCTCACACCATCGGTGCTCGGGCCCTAATAAACAGAGCAATTCCAAGAGGGTCCTCACACCATTGGTGCTCGGGCCCTAATAATAAACAGAGCAATTCCAAGAGGGTCCTCACACCATCGGTGCTCGGGCCCTAATTAAGTAAATCAGAGATGAAGGTTTTAATCTGGAGTAAACTGATAGAAGAATGGCAAGTAGAGTGGAACAATGGGACAAAGGGTAGATTCCTTTTCAGCTTATTAAACAAGGTAAATCAAAATATAAAGAGGTAAGTCAAGGAAAGAAGAGATTATTTTCAGCAGAATATTATTAGGGCACTCAAATTTAAATAGCACACTTAAAATAATAGGGAAACACCCAAACGGGTTATGTGAAATCTTTAAGGTTGAAGAAACAGTAACTCATGTATTTCTTGATTGTAGAAGATATGAGCAAGAAAGAGGAACAATGAAGAATTAAAGCTGCAAGCAGCGATGAAAGGGCCCTCGCACCCGTGCCATCAACACTCGGTGGCTTTAGGAAGGCAGAGCATGGTTGGGAAATGTACATTTAAGGAGGTATATATAGTAAGAGTATGTCAAAGTCAGTTACAAAATGTTTTGTATAATGGTGATAATAGCATGCTTCATGACTCAGCTAAGTGTTGCTAGCATGTTCAGTCTGTTTCTAGCATGCTTAGTACACAATAATTATGTGGTTAGTACTGCATTACTGTGTTAACCATGTCAGTTTCTGTTGCCAGTAGGTGGCGTTATGACTATAACTGAATATGAGCATGGATGTGTGTTCAGGACAGAACTCTTATCAAACATGTGAAGTTTGGTGCAAATTGGACATTGCCTTCTTGAGTAACAACAAAGTCATGTTTCATTGAATTAGCATTCTTTAGAACTTAGCTAAGCATTGTTAGCATGTTTTAACATGTTGCTAGAATGGCATCAACGTGTTAAACATGTCACTTCCTGTTGCCAGTTGGTGGCGCTATTACTATAACTGAACATTCTCATGTAGATGTGTTCAGGCCATGACTCTTATCAAAAGTGTGAAGTTTGGGGCAGATTGGACATTCCATGCCTGAGTTACAGCAAATTCCTATTTAATTGCAATAATAGCATGCTTTAGCACTTGGCTAAGAGTTTGCTAGCATGTTTTAGCATGTTTCTAGTATGTTGTTAGCATGTTTAACACTTGCTGGCACTTTTTTATATGTTATTAGGAGTCCACAACAGTGTTAAACATGTCACTTCCTGTTGCCAGCAGGTGGCGCTATGACTGTAACTGAATATAAGCATGGTCATGTGTTCAGGACAGAACGCTTATCAAAAGTGTGAAGTTTGGGGCAGATTGGACATTCCATGCCTGAGTTACAGCAAATTCATATTTAATTGCAGTAATATCATTCTTTAGCACTTAGCTAAGTGTTTGCTATTATGTTTTAGCATGTCTCTAGTATGTTGGTAGGATGTTTAGCACCTACTGGCATTTTTTTATATGTTATTAGGAGTCAAGAACAGTGTTAAACGTCACTTCCTGTTGCCAGCAGGTGGCGCTATGACTATAACTAAATATGAGCATGGACATGTGTTCAAGAGATAACTCTTATCAAACGTGTGACGTTTGGGGTAGATTGTACATTGCCTTCTTGAGTAACAACAAAGTCCTGTTTCATTGAATTAGCATGCTTTAGCACTTAGCTAAGTATTGCTAGCATGTTTTAATATGTTTCTAGCATGTTTAGAACTCAATGGCATTTTTAACGTGTTGCTAGAACGGCATCAACGTGTTAAACATGTCACTTCCTGTTGCCAGTAGGTGGCGCTATTACTATAACTGAATTTGAGCATAGGCATGCGTTCAGGCCATGATTCTTATCAAACATGTGAAGTTTGGGGCAGATTGGACGTTCCATGCCTGAGTTACAGCAAATTCCTATTTAATTGCAGTAATAGCATGCTTTATCACTTAGCTAAGTGTTTGCTAGCATGTTTCTAGTATGTTGCTAACCTGTTTAGCACTTGCTGGCTCTTTTATATATGTTATTAGGAGACCACAACAGTGTTAAACATGTCACTTCCTGTTGACAGCAGGTGGCGCTATTACTATAACTGAATATTCTCATGTAGATGTGTTCAGGCCATGACTCTTATCAAACGTGTGAAGTTTGGGGCAGATTGGACATTCCATGCCTGTGTTACAGCAAATTCCTATTTAATTGCAGCAATAGCATGCTTTAGCACTTAGCTAAGTGTTTGCTAGCATGTTTTAGCATGTTTCTAGTATGTTGTTAGCATGTTTAGCACTTGCTGGCACTTTTTTTATATGTTTTTATATGTCCACAACAGTGTTTAACATGTCACTTCCTGTTGCCAGCAGGTGGCACTATGACTGTAACTGAATATGAGCATGGTCATGTGTTCAGGACAGAACGTTTATTAAAAGTGTGAAGTTTGGCGCATATTGGACATTGCCTTCTTGAGTAACAACAACATCCTGTTTCATTGAATTAGCATGCTTTAGCACTTAGCTAAGTATTGCTAGCATGTTTTAACATGTTTCTAGCATGTTTAGACCTCAATGGCATTTTTAACATGTTGCTAGAATGGCATCAACGTGTTAAACATGACACTTCCTGTTGCCAGTAGGTGGCGCTATTACTATAACTGAATATTATCATGTAGATGTGTTCAGGACAGAACGCTTATCAAAAGTGTGAAGTTTGGGGCAGATTGGACATTCCATGCCTGAGTTACAGCAAATTCCTATTTAATTGCAATAATAGCATGCTTTAGCACTTAGCTAAGAGTTTGCTAGCATGTTTTAGCATGCTTCTAGTATGTTGTTAGCATGTTTCGCACTTGCTGGCACTTTTTTATATGTTATTAGGAGTCCATAACAGTGTTAAACATGTCACTTCCTGTTGCCAGCAGGTGGCGCTATGACTATAACTGAATATGAGCATGGCCATGTGTTCAGGACAGAACTCTTATCAAACGTGTGAAGTTTGGGGGAGATTGGACATTCCATGCCTGAGTTACAGCAACTTCCTGTTTCATGGCGAAACATCGAAATTTGTAAGGCCGCCGAGGACCCGCCCTTCGACGAAAACTCAAGATCTTCGCAATTTAACGTCGCAAAGGCCTTAAGATTACACTCACCAAATTTGAAGATGATCAGATTAAAACTGTAGGAGGAGTTCGTTAAAGTACGAGGCCTGAAAATGGCAAAAACTGCACAAAAATCTGAGAGGAAGTTCAAAATGGCTGACTTCCTGTTGTGTTTAGGGCTATGCTCCAAGAGACTTTTTTGTAGGTATTAGGTCATTACACGTATGTACCGAATTTCGTGCACGTACGTGGAACGTTGCAGGAGGCGCACTCCGTTGAACTTTTATAGGTGGCGCTATCGAGCCATTTTGCCCCGTCCAATTCTGAAACCTATATCAGATGTAAATTTTCGCCAGTTCTGACGCGTGTGCAAAGTTTCGTGAGTTTTCGCGCATGTTTAGGCCCTCAAAAATGCAATTCAATGCGGAGAAGAATAATAATAATTAAAGCTGCAAGCAGCGATGAAAGGGCCCTCGCACCCGTGCCATCAACACTCGGTGGTTTTAGGAAGACAGAGCATGGTTGGGAAATGTACATTTAAGGAGGTATATATAGTAAGAGTATGTCAAAGTCAGTTACAAAATGTTTTGTATAATGGTGATAATAGCATGCTTCATGACTCAGCTAAGTGTTGCTAGCATGTTTAGTCTGTTTCTAGCATGCTCAGTACACAATAATTATGTGGTTAGTACTGCATTACTGTGTTAACCATGTCAGTTTCTGTTGCCAGTAGGTGGCGTTATGACTATAACTGAATATGAGCATGGATGTGTGTTCAGGACAGAACTCTTATCAAACGTGTGAAGTTTGGTGCAAATTGGACATTGCCTTCTTGAGTAACAACAAAGTCATGTTTCATTGAATTAGCATTCTTTAGCACTTAGCTAAGCATTGTTAGCATGTTTTAACATGTTTCTAGCATGTTTAGAACTCAATGGCATTTTTAACATGTTGCTAGAACGGCATCAACGTGTTAAACATGTCACTTCCTGTTGCCAGTAGGTGGCGCTATTACTAGAACTGAACATTCTCATGCAGATGTGTTCAGGCCATGACTCTTATCAAAAGTGTGAAGTTTGGGGCAGATTGGACATTCCATGCCTGAGTTACAGCAAATTCCTATTTAATTGCAATAATAGCATGCTTTAGCACTTAGCTAAGAGTTTGCTAGCATGTTTTAGCATGTTTCTAGTATGTTGTTAGCATGTTTAACACTTGCTGGCACTTTTTTATATGTTATTAGGAGTCCATAACAGTGTTAACATGTCACTTCCTGTTGCCAGCAGGTGGCGCTATGACTGTAACTGAATATAAGCATGGTCATGTGTTCAGGACAGAACGCTTATCAAAAGTGTGAAGTTTGACGCAGATTGGACATTCCATGCCTGAGTTACAGCAAATTCATATTTAATTGCAGTAATATCATTCTTTAGCACTTAGCTAAGTGTTTGCTAGTATGTTTTAACATGTCTCTAGTATGTTGGTAGGATGTTTAGCACCTACTGGCATTTTTTTATATGTTATTAGGAGTCAAGAACAGTGTTAAACGTCACTTCCTGTTGCCAGCAGGTGGCGCTATGACTATAACTAAATATGAGCATGGACATGTGTTCAAGAGATAACTCTTATCAAACGTGTGAAGTTTGGGGTAGATTGTACATTGCCTTCTTGAGTAACAACAAAGTCCTGTTTCATTGAATTAGCATGCTTTAACACTTAGCTAAGTATTGCTAGCATGTTTTAATATGTTTCTAGCATGTTTAGAACTCAATGGCATTTTTAACATGTTGCTAGAACGGCATCAACGTGTTAAACATGTCACTTCCTGTTGCCAGTAGGTGGCGCTATTACTATAACTGAATTTGAGCATAGACGTGTGTTCAGGCCATGATTCTTATCAAACGTGTGAAGTTTGGGGCAGATTGGACATTCCATGCCTGAGTTACAGCAAATTCATATTTAATTGCAGTAATAGCATGCTTTAGCACTTAGCTGAGTGTTTGCTAGCATGTTTCTAGTATGTTGCTAACCTGTTTAGCACTTGCTGGCTCTTTTTTATATGTTATTAGGAGACCACAACAGTGTTAAACATGTCACTTCCTGTTGACAGCAGGTGGCGCTATTACTATAACTGAATATTCTCATGTAGATGTGTTCAGGCCATGACTCTTATCAAACGTGTGAAGTTTGGGGCAGATTGGACATTCCATGCCTGTGTTACAGCAAATTCCTATTTAATTGACCTTTCGCCGGCCCCTCCCCCAAAACGGCCATTGTCCAATCACACATCATAGCAACCGTTACTATGTGAGCAGGTCCGACAAACATTAGCAAGATGGTGAAGCGTGCGCCCATGGCGTTTGTAAATCGGACACTACTTACCCCGAGAGATTGTCTGGAGGAGTTGTGGTCTTTCCATTCCCAAAGCCGAAAACACAACGTGAGCGGTGCCTACAATGGATAAAACAGTGTGGACGGCCCCAATCCCAGTTAAATGTGTCGAACATTACGAAGCATAAATACGTCTGCTGGCTGTGGTATCGATGGCTAACGTTACTTAAAGTTTTTTTTGTTTTGTTTTTCTGATCTGAAAAACTATCCTATCTGTAACTCAAAAAACATAATATTGTCTGAACCGCGAGTTTTATGATCCGTTGCCCCACTAATAAATATTATGGTCTCAACCGCGATTTTTGTGATCTGTTGTCCCCCTAATAAATATTATGGTAAGTGCATTATGAAAGACAATCAATGAAAGTTATTTAGATGCAAATTAAGGCTATGTCTGGTTAAACAGTTATTGTGTGATTTCGTTTATTGTGCTTTGTCAACTTGAAGCATGAATTTGAGAAAGAAAATCATTTTTGGAAGAAAATGCACCACATACTTTTGTCAATGATATAACGTTAGGCCTAAGTTATAGCTAAAATATTGTAAAAGCTTTAAGTTCACCTGCCTAATTGTAGTTGAAAAGTCAAATTAAGCTTGATTAATGATATACTGTGACTGATCAAATAAACTACAGCATCGGGAATATAACTCCCATGTGTTTTGCAGCATTTACAATTTTAGTCATAGTGTTATGCGAAAAAACACACATAAGAAATTATTGCTGACAGCACTTTTATTTTCAGAGACAGTTTTTTCTTTCACACAAAAACACAACAGTAAGTGTCTTACAATGCTTTTAAACACTTGTTTCCTTGTTCTTTGCCATAATCACAAATGATGAACACCGGTAAGCATTAGCCTCGATAGAGACGTAGATAGTAGTCGTGTCTCCTTCATTGCGTATTTTTATATTATAATATATCCCTCCACTGCATACTGTAACCCTTTTTGCCTCAATCTGGAGGATATCGCGGAGGTATTGCTCCAAAAAAGGTCACTGACACGCACGGGTATACCTTTTTCCGTCATGGCAATCTGTCGCTCTGGTCGTGTTTGACCATTTGTTTGTCGGACGTAGCAACAGTAACTAAGGGGGGCGGGGCTCGGCGAAAGGTCAATTGCAGCAATAGCATGCTTTAGCACTTAGCTAAGTGTTTGCTAGCATGTTTTAGCATGGTTCTAGTATGTTGTTAGCATGTTTAACACTTGATGGCACTTTTTTTATATGTTTTTATATGTCCACAACAGTGTTTAACATGTCACTTCCTGTTGCCAGCAGGTGGCACTATGACTGTAACTGAATATGAGCATGGTCATGTGTTCAGGACAGAACGTTTATTAAAAGTGTGAAGTTTGGTGCAGAATGGACATTGCCTTCTTGCGTAACAACAACATCCTGTTTCATTGAATTAGCATGCTTTAGCACTTAGCTAAGTATTGCTAGCATGTTTTAACATGTTTCTAGCATGTTTAGAAGTCAATGGCATTTTTAACATGTTGCTAGAATGGCATCAACGTGTTAAACATGACACTTCCTGTTACCAGTAGGTGGCGCTATTTCTATAACTGAATATTCTCATGTAGATGTGTTCAGGACAGAACGCTTATCAAAAGTGTGAAGTTTGGGGCAGATTGGACATTCCATGCCTGAGTTACAGCAAATTCCTATTTAATTGCAATAATAGCATGCTTTAGCATTTAGCTAAGAGTTTGCTAGCATGTTTTAGCATGCTTCTAGTATGTTGTTAGCATGTTTAGCACTTGCTGGCACTTTTTTATATGTTATTAGGAGTCCATAACAGTGTTAAACATGTCACTTCCTGTTGCCAGCAGGTGGCGCTATGACTATAACTGAATATGAGCATGGTCATGTGTTCAGGACAGAACTCTTATCAAACGTGTGAAGTTTGGGGCAGATTGGACATTCCATGCCTGAGTTACAGCAACTTCCTGTTTCATGGCGAAACATCGAAATTTGTCAGGCCGCCGAGGACCCGCCCTTCGACGAAAACTCAAGATCTTCGCAATTTAACGTCGCAAAGGCCTTAAGATTACACTCACCAAATTTGAAGATGATCAGATTAAAACTGTAGGAGGAGTTCGTTAAAGTACGAGGCCTGAAAATGGCAAAAACTGCACAAAAATCTGAGAGGAAGTTCAAAATGGCTGACTTCCTGTTGTGTTTAGGGCTATGCTCCAAGAGACTTTTTTGTAGGTATTAGGTCATTACATGTATGTACCGAATTTCGTGCACGTACGTGGAACGTTGCGGGAGGCGCACTCCGTTGAACTTTTATAGGTGGCGCTATCGAGCCATTTTGCCCCGTCCAATTCTGAAACCTATATCAGATGTAAATTTTCGCCAGTTCTGACGCGTGTGCAAAGTTTTGTGAGTTTTCGAGCATGTTTAGGCCCTCAAAAATGCAATTAAATGCGGAGAAGAATAATAATAATAATAATAAACAGAGCAATTCCAAGAGGGTCCTCACACCATCGGTGCTCGGGCCCTAATAATAATTAAAGCTGCAAGCAGCGATGAAAGGGCCCTCGCACCCGTGCCATCAACACTCGGTGGCTTTAGGAAGGCAGAGCATGGTTGGGAAATGTACATTTAAGGAGGTATATATAGTAAGAGTATGTCAAAGTCAGTTACAAAATGTTTTGTATAATGGTGATAATAGCATGCTTCATGACTCAGCTAAGTGTTGCTAGCATGTTCAGTCTGTTTCTAGCATGCTTAGTACACAATAATTATGTGGTTAGTACTGCATTACTGTGTTAACCATGTCAGTTTCTGTTGCCAGTAGGTGGCGTTATGACTATAACTGAATATGAGCATGGATGTGTGTTCAGGACAGAACTCTTATCAAACATGTGAAGTTTGGTGCAAATTGGACATTGCCTTCTTGAGTAACAACAAAGTCATGTTTCATTGAATTAGCATTCTTTAGAACTTAGCTAAGCATTGTTAGCATGTTTTAACATGTTGCTAGAACGGCATCAACGTGTTAAACATGTCACTTCCTGTTGCCAGTTGGTGGCGCTATTACTATAACTGAACATTCTCATGTAGATGTGTTCAGGCCATGACTCTTATCAAAAGTGTGAAGTTTGGGGCAGATTGGACATTCCATGCCTGAGTTACAGCAAATTCCTATTTAATTGCAATAATAGCATGCTTTAGCACTTGGCTAAGAGTTTGCTAGCATGTTTTAGCATGTTTCTAGTATGTTGTTAGCATGTTTAACACTTGCTGGCACTTTTTTATATGTTATTAGGAGTCCACAACAGTGTTAAACATGTCACTTCCTGTTGCCAGCAGGTGGCGCTATGACTGTAACTGAATATAAGCATGGTCATGTGTTCAGGACAGAACGCTTATCAAAAGTGTGAAGTTTGGGGCAGATTGGACATTCCATGCCTGAGTTACAGCAAATTCATATTTAATTGCAGTAATATCATTCTTTAGCACTTAGCTAAGTGTTTGCTATTATGTTTTAGCATGTCTCTAGTATGTTGGTAGGATGTTTAGCACCTACTGGCATTTTTTTATATGTTATTAGGAGTCAAGAACAGTGTTAAACGTCACTTCCTGTTGCCAGCAGGTGGCGCTATGACTATAACTAAATATGAGCATGGACATGTGTTCAAGAGATAACTCTTATCAAACGTGTGACGTTTGGGGTAGATTGTACATTGCCTTCTTGAGTAACAACAAAGTCCTGTTTCATTGAATTAGCATGCTTTAGCACTTAGCTAAGTATTGCTAGCATGTTTTAATATGTTTCTAGCATGTTTAGAACTCAATGGCATTTTTAACATGTTGCTAGAACGGCATCAACGTGTTAAACATGTCACTTCCTGTTGCCAGTAGGTGGCGCTATTACTATAACTGAATTTGAGCATAGGCATGCGTTCAGGCCATGATTCTTATCAAACATGTGAAGTTTGGGGCAGATTGGACGTTCCATGCCTGAGTTACAGCAAATTCCTATTTAATTGCAGTAATAGCATGCTTTATCACTTAGCTAAGTGTTTGCTAGCATGTTTCTAGTATGTTGCTAACCTGTTTAGCACTTGCTGGCTCTTTTATATATGTTATTAGGAGACCACAACAGTGTTAAACATGTCACTTCCTGTTGACAGCAGGTGGCGCTATTACTATAACTGAATATTCTCATGTAGATGTGTTCAGGCCATGACTCTTATCAAACGTGTGAAGTTTGGGGCAGATTGGACATTCCATGCCTGTGTTACAGCAAATTCCTATTTAATTGCAGCAATAGCATGCTTTAGCACTTAGCTAAGTGTTTGCTAGCATGTTTTAGCATGTTTCTAGTATGTTGTTAGCATGTTTAGCACTTGCTGGCACTTTTTTTATATGTTTTTATATGTCCACAACAGTGTTTAACATGTCACTTCCTGTTGCCAGCAGGTGGCACTATGACTGTAACTGAATATGAGCATGGTCATGTGTTCAGGACAGAACGTTTATTAAAAGTGTGAAGTTTGGCGCATATTGGACATTGCCTTCTTGAGTAACAACAACATCCTGTTTCATTGAATTAGCATGCTTTAGCACTTAGCTAAGTATTGCTAGCATGTTTTAACATGTTTCTAGCATGTTTAGACCTCAATGGCATTTTTAACATGTTGCTAGAATGGCATCAACGTGTTAAACATGACACTTCCTGTTGCCAGTAGGTGGCGCTATTACTATAACTGAATATTATCATGTAGATGTGTTCAGGACAGAACGCTTATCAAAAGTGTGAAGTTTGGGGCAGATTGGACATTCCATGCCTGAGTTACAGCAAATTCCTATTTAATTGCAATAATAGCATGCTTTAGCACTTAGCTAAGAGTTTGCTAGCATGTTTTAGCATGCTTCTAGTATGTTGTTAGCATGTTTCGCACTTGCTGGCACTTTTTTATATGTTATTAGGAGTCCATAACAGTGTTAAACATGTCACTTCCTGTTGCCAGCAGGTGGCGCTATGACTATAACTGAATATGAGCATGGCCATGTGTTCAGGACAGAACTCTTATCAAACGTGTGAAGTTTGGGGGAGATTGGACATTCCATGCCTGAGTTACAGCAACTTCCTGTTTCATGGCGAAACATCGAAATTTGTAAGGCCGCCGAGGACCCGCCCTTCGACGAAAACTCAAGATCTTCGCAATTTAACGTCGCAAAGGCCTTAAGATTACACTCACCAAATTTGAAGATGATCAGATTAAAACTGTAGGAGGAGTTCGTTAAAGTACGAGGCCTGAAAATGGCAAAAACTGCACAAAAATCTGAGAGGAAGTTCAAAATGGCTGACTTCCTGTTGTGTTTAGGGCTATGCTCCAAGAGACTTTTTTGTAGGTATTAGGTCATTACATGTATGTACCGAATTTCGTGCACGTACGTGGAACGTTGCGGGAGGCGCACTCCGTTGAAATTTTATAGGTGGCGCTATCGAGCCATTTTGCCCCGTCCAATTCTGAAACCTATATCAGATGTAAATTTTCGCCAGTTCTGATGCGTGTGCAAAGTTTTGTGAGTTTTCGAGCATGTTTAGGCCCTCAAAAATGCAATTAAATGCGGAGAAGAATAATAATAATAATAATAAACAGAGCAATTCCAAGAGGGTCCTCACACCATCGGTGCTCGGGCCCTAATAATAATAAACAGAGCAATTCCAAGAGGGTCCTCACACCATCGGTGCTCGGGCCCTAATAAACAGAGCAATTCCAAGAGGGTCCTCACACCATCGGTGCTCGGGCCCTAATAATAATAATTAAAGCTGCAAGCAGCGATGAAAGGGCCCTCGCACCCGTGCCATCAACACTCGTTGGTTTTAGGAAGACAGAGCATGTTTGGGAAATGTACATTTAAGGAGGTATATATAGTAAGAGTATGTCAAAGTCAGTTACAAAATGTTTTGTATAATGGTGATAATAGCATGCTTCATGACTCAGCTAAGTGTTGCTAGCATGTTTAGTCTGTTTCTAGCATGCTCAGTACACAATAATTATGTGGTTAGTACTGCATTACTGTGTTAACCATGTCAGTTTCTGTTGCCAGTAGGTGGCGTTATGACTATAACTGAATATGAGCATGGATGTGTGTTCAGGACAGAACTCTTATCAAACGTGTGAAGTTTGGTGCAAATTGGACATTGCCTTCTTGAGTAACAACAAAGTCATGTTTCATTGAATTAGCATTCTTTAGCACTTAGCTAAGCATTGTTAGCATGTTTTAACATGTTTCTAGCATGTTTAGAACTCAATGGCATTTTTAACATGTTGCTAGAACGGCATCAACGTGTTAAACATGTCACTTCCTGTTGCCAGTATGTGGCGCTATTACTATAACTGAATATTCTCATGCAGATGTGTTCAGGCCATGACTCTTATCAAAAGTGTGAAGTTTGGGGCAGATTGGACATTCCATGCCTGAGTTACAGCAAATTCCTATTTAATTGCAATAATAGCATGCTTTAGCACTTAGCTAAGAGTTTGCTAGCATGTTTTAGCATGTTTCTAGTATGTTGTTAACATGTTTAACACTTGCTGGCACTTTTTTATATGTTATTAGGAGTCCATAACAGTGTTAACATGTCACTTCCTGTTGCCAGAAGGTGGCGCTATGACTGTAACTGAATATAAGCATGGTCATGTGTTCAGGACAGAACGCTTATCAAAAGTGTGAAGTTTGACGCAGATTGGACATTCCATGCCTGAGTTACAGCAAATTCATATTTAATTGCAGTAATATCATTCTTTAGCACTTAGCTAAGTGTTTGCTAGTATGTTTTAACATGTCTCTAGTATGTTGGTAGGATGTTTAGCACCTACTGGCATTTTTTTATATGTTATTAGGAGTCAAGAACAGTGTTAAACGTCACTTACTGTTCCCAGCAGGTGGCGCTATGACTGTAACTGAATATGAGCATGGTCATGTGTTCAGGACAGAACGCTTATCAAAAGTGTGAAGTTTGGCGCAGATTGGACATTGCCTTCTTGAGTAACAACAACATCCTGTTTCATTGAATTAGCATGCTTTAGCACTTAGCTAAGTATTGCTAGCATGTTTTAACATGTTTCTAGCATTTTTAGAAGTCAATGGCATTTTTAACATGTTGCTAGAACGGCATCAACGTGTTAAACATGACACTTCCTGTTACCAGTAGGTGGCGCTATTACTATAACTGAATATTCTCATGTAGATGTGTTCAGGCCATGACTCTTATCAAACGTGTGAAGTTTGGGGCAGATTGGACATTCTGTGCCTGAGTTACAGCAAATTCCTATTTAATTGCAGTAATAGCATGCTTTAGCACTTAGCTAAGTGTTTGCTAGCATGTTTTAGCATGTTTCTAGTAAGTTGTTAGCATGTTTAGCACTTGCTGGCACTTTTTTATATGTTATCAGGAGTCCACAAGAGTGTTAAACATGTCACTTCCTGTTGCCAGCAGGTGGCGCTATGACTGTAACTGAATATGAGCATGGTCATGTGTTCAGGACAGAACGCTTATCAAAAGTGTGAAGTTTGGGGCAGATTGGACATTCCATGCCTGAGTTACAGCAACTTCCTGTTTCATGGCGAAACATCAAAATTTGTCAGGCCGCCGAGGGCCCGCCCTTCGACGAAAACTCAAGATCTTCGCAATTTAACGTCGCAAAGGCCTTAAGATTACACTCACCAAATTTGAATATGATCAGATTAAAACTGTAGGAGGAGTTCGTTAAAGTACGAGGCCTGAAAATGGCAAAAAGTGCACAAAAATCAGAGAGGAAGTTGAAAATGGCTGACTTCCTGTTGTGTTTAGAGCTATGCTCCAAGAGACTTTTTTGTAGGTATTAGGTCATTACACATATGTACCGAATTTCGTACACGTACGTGGAACACAGCGGGAGGCGCACTCTGTTGAACTTTTATAGGTGGCGCTATCGAGCCATTTTGCCCCGCCCAATTCTGAAACCTATATCAGATGTAAATTTTCGCCAGTTCTGACGCGTGTGCAAAGTTTCGTGAGTTTTCGAGCATGTTTAGGCCCTCAAAAATGCAATTAAATGCGGAGAAGAATAATAATAATAATAATTAAAGCTGCAAGCAGCGATGAAAGGGCCCTCGCACCCGTGCCATCAACACTCGGTGGCTTTAGGAAGGCAGAGCATGGTTGGGAAATGTACATTTAAGGAGGTATATATAGTAAGAGTATGTCAAAGTCAGTTACAAAATGTTTTGTATAATGGTGATAATAGCATGCTTCATGACTCAGCTAAGTGTTGCTAGCATGTTCAGTTTGTTTCTAGCATGCTTAGTACACAATAATTATGTGGTTAGTACTGCATTACTGTGTTAACCATGTCAGTTTCTGTTGCCAGTAGGTGGCGTTATGACTATAACTGAATATGAGCATGGATGTGTGTTCAGGACAGAACTCTTATCAAACATGTGAAGTTTGGTGCAAATTGGACATTGCCTTCTTGAGTAACAACAAAGTCATGTTTCATTGAATTAGCATTCTTTAGAACTTAGCTAAGCATTGTTAGCATGTTTTAACATGTTGCTAGAACGGCATCAACGTGTTAAACATGTCACTTCCTGTTGCCAGTTGGTGGCGCTATTACTATAACTGAACATTCTCATGTAGATGTGTTCAGGCCATGACTCTTATCAAAAGTGTGAAGTTTGGGGCAGATTGGACATTCCATGCCTGAGTTACAGCAAATTCCTATTTAATTGCAATAATAGCATGCTTTAGCACTTGGCTAAGAGTTTGCTAGCATGTTTTAGCATGTTTCTAGTATGTTGTTAGCATGTTTAACACTTGCTGGCACTTTTTTATATGTTATTAGGAGTCCACAACAGTGTTAAACATGTCACTTCCTGTTGCCAGCAGGTGGCGCTATGACTGTAACTGAATATAAGCATGGTCATGTGTTCAGGACAGAACGCTTATCAAAAGTGTGAAGTTTGGGGCAGATTGGACATTCCATGCCTGAGTTACAGCAAATTCATATTTAATTGCAGTAATATCATTCTTTAGCACTTAGCTAAGTGTTTGCTATTATGTTTTAGCATGTCTCTAGTATGTTGGTAGGATGTTTAGCACCTACTGGCATTTTTGTATATGTTATTAGGAGTCAAGAACAGTGTTAAACGTCACTTCCTGTTGCCAGCAGGTGGCGCTATGACTATAACTAAATATGAGCATGGACATGTGTTCAAGAGATAACTCTTATCAAACGTGTGACGTTTGGGGTAGATTGTACATTGCCTTCTTGAGTAACAACAAAGTCCTGTTTCATTGAATTAGCATGCTTTAGCACTTAGCTAAGTATTGCTAGCATGTTTTAATATGTTTCTAGCATGTTTAGAACTCAATGGCATTTTTAACATGTTGCTAGAACGGCATCAACGTGTTAAACATGTCACTTCCTGTTGCCAGTAGGTGGCGCTATTACTATAACTGAATTTGAGCATAGGCATGCGTTCAGGCCATGATTCTTATCAAACATGTGAAGTTTGGGGCAGATTGGACGTTCCATGCCTGAGTTACAGCAAATTCCTATTTAATTGCAGTAATAGCATGCTTTATCACTTAGCTAAGTGTTTGCTAGCATGTTTCTAGTATGTTGCTAACCTGTTTAGCACTTGCTGGCTCTTTTATATATGTTATTAGGAGACCACAACAGTGTTAAACATGTCACTTCCTGTTGACAGCAGGTGGCGCTATTACTATAACTGAATATTCTCATGTAGATGTGTTCAGGCCATGACTCTTATCAAACGTGTGAAGTTTGGGGCAGATTGGACATTCCATGCCTGTGTTACAGCAAATTCCTATTTAATTGCAGCAATAGCATGCTTTAGCACTTAGCTAAGTGTTTGTTAGCATGTTTTAGCATGTTTCTAGTATGTTGTTAGCATGTTTAGCACTTGCTGGCACTTTTTTTATATGTTTTTATATGTCCACAACAGTGTTTAACATGTCACTTCCTGTTGCCAGCAGGTGGCACTATGACTGTAACTGAATATGAGCATGGTCATGTGTTCAGGACAGAACGTTTATTAAAAGTGTGAAGTTTGGCGCATATTGGACATTGCCTTCTTGAGTAACAACAACATCCTGTTTCATTGAATTAGCATGCTTTACCACTTAGCTAAGTATTGCTAGCATGTTTTAACATTAGCTAGCATGTTTTAACATGTTTCTAGCATGTTTAGACCTCAATGGCATTTTTAACATGTTGCTAGAATGGCATCAACGTGTTAAACATGACACTTCCTGTTGCCAGTAGGTGGCGCTATTACTATAACTGAATATTCTCATGTAGATGTGTTCAGGACAGAACGCTTATCAAAAGTGTGAAGTTTGGGGCAGATTGGACATTCCATGCCTGAGTTACAGCAAATTCCTATTTAATTGCAATAATAGCATGCTTTAGCACTTAGCTAAGAGTTTGCTAGCATGTTTTAGCATGCTTCTAGTATGTTGTTAGCATGTTTAGCACTTGCTGGCACTTTTTTATATGTTATTAGGAGTCCATAACAGTGTTAAACATGTCACTTCCTGTTGCCAGCAGGTGGCGCTATGACTATAACTGAATATGAGCATGGCCATGTGTTCAGGACAGAACTCTTATCAAACGTGTGAAGTTTGGGGCAGATTGGACATTCCATGCCTGAGTTACAGCAACTTCCTGTTTCATGGCGAAACATCGAAATTTGTAAGGCCGCCGAGGACCCGCCCTTCGACGAAAACTCAAGATCTTCGCAATTTAACGTCGCAAAGGCCTTAAGATTACACTCACCAAATTTGAAGATGATCAGATTAAAACTGTAGGAGGAGTTCGTTAAAGTACGAGGCCTGAAAATGGCAAAAACTGCACAAAAATCTGAGAGGAAGTTCAAAATGGCTGACTTCCTGTTGTGTTTAGGGCTATGCTCCAAGAGACTTTTTTGTAGGTATTAGGTCATTACACGTATGTACCGAATTTCGTGCACGTACGTTGAACGTTGCGGGAGGCGCACTCCGTTGAACTTTTATAGGTGGCGCTATCGAGCCATTTTGCCCCGTCCAATTCTGAAACCTATATCAGATGTAAATTTTCGCCAGTTCTGACGCGTGTGCAAAGTTTCGTGAGTTTTCGCGCATGTTTAGGCCCTCAAAAATGCAATTCAATGCGGAGAAGAATAATAATAATAATTAAAGCTGCAAGCAGCGATGAAAGGGCCCTCGCACCCGTGCCATCAACACTCGGTGGCTTTAGGAAGGCAGAGCATGGTTGGGAAATGTACATTTAAGGAGGGATATATAGTAAGAGTATGTCAAAGTCAGTTACAAAATGTTTTGTATAATGGTGATAATAGCATGCTTCATGACTCAGCTAAGTGTTGCTAGCATGTTTAGTCTGTTTCTAGCATGCTCAGTACACAATAATTATGTGGTTAGTACTGCATTACTGTGTTAACCATGTCAGTTTCTGTTGCCAGTAGGTGGCGTTATGACTATAACTGAATATGAGCATGGATGTGTGTTCAGGACAGAACTCTTATCAAACGTGTGAAGTTTGGTGCAAATTGGACATTGCCTTCTTGAGTAACAACAAAGTCATGTTTCATTGAATTAGCATTCTTTAGAACTTAGCTAAGCATTTAAGCATGTTTTAACATGTTTCTAGCATGTTTAGAACTCAATGGCATTTTTAACATGTTGCTAGAACGGCATCAACGTGTTAAACATGTCACTTCCTGTTGCCAGTTGGTGGCGCTATTACTATAACTGAACATTCTCATGTAGATGTGTTCAGGCCATGACTCTTATCAAAAGTGTGAAGTTTGGGGCAGATTGGACATTCCATGCCTGAGTTACAGCAAATTCCTATTTAATTGCAATAATAGCATGCTTTAGCACTTGGCTAAGAGTTTGCTAGCATGTTTTAGCATGTTTCTAGTATGTTGTTAGCATGTTTAACACTTGCTGGCACTTTTTTATATGTTATTAGGAGTCCATAACAGTGTTAAACATGTCACTTCCTGTTGCCAGCAGGTGGCGCTATGACTGTAACTGAATATAAGCATGGTCATGTGTTCAGGACAGAACGCTTATCAAAAGTGTGAAGTTTGGGGCAGATTGGACATTCCATGCCTGAGTTACAGCAAATTCATATTTAATTGCAGTAATATCATTCTTTAGCACTTAGCTAAGTGTTTGCTAGTATGTTTTAGCATGTCTCTAGTATGTTGGTAGGATGTTTAGCACCTACTGGCATTTTTTTATATGTTATTAGGAGTCAAGAACAGTGTTAAACGTCACTTCCTGTTGCCAGCAGGTGGCGCTATGACTATAACTAAATATGAGCATGGACATGTGTTCAAGAGATAACTCTTATCAAACGTGTGACGTTTGGGGTAGATTGTACATTGCCTTCTTGAGTAACAACAAAGTCCTGTTTCATTGAATTAGCATGCTTTAGCACTTAGCTAAGTATTGCTAGCATGTTTTAATATGTTTCTAGCATGTTTAGAACTCAATGGCATTTTTAACATGTTGCTAGAACGGCATCAACGTGTTAAACATGTCACTTCCTGTTGCCAGTAGGTGGCGCTATTACTATAACTGAATTTGAGCATAGACATGTGTTCAGGCCATGATTCTTATCAAACATGTGAAGTTTGGGGCAGATTGGACATTCCATGCCTGAGTTACAGCAAATTCCTATTTAATTGCAGTAATAGCATGCTTTAGCACTTAGCTAAGTGTTTGCTAGCATGTTTCTAGTATGTTGCTAACCTGTTTAGCACTTGCTGGCTCTTTTATATATGTTATTAGGAGACCACAACAGTGTTAAACATGTCACTTCCTGTTGACAGCAGGTGGCGCTATTACTATAACTGAATATTCTCATGTAGATGTGTTCAGGCCATGACTCTTATCAAACGTGTGAAGTTTGGGGCAGATTGGACATTCCATGCCTGTGTTACAGCAAATTCCTATTTAATTGCAGCAATAGCATGCTTTAACACTTAGCTAAGTGTTTGCTAGCATGTTTTAGCATGTTTCTAGTATGTTGTTAGCATGTTTAGCACTTTCTGGCACTTTTTTTATATGTTTTTATATGTCCACAACAGTGTTTAACATGTCATTTCCTGTTGCCAGCAGGTGGCACTATGACTGTAACTGAATATGAGCATGGTCATGTGTTCAGG
Source organism: Squalius cephalus (assembly GCF_949319135.1). Lineage (NCBI taxonomy): Eukaryota > Metazoa > Chordata > Actinopteri > Cypriniformes > Leuciscidae > Squalius > Squalius cephalus. The sequence continues at coordinate 10,111,824 of NC_137143.1, forward strand.
ACAGAACGTTTATTAAAAGTGTGAAGTTTGGCGCAGATTGGACATTGCCTTCTTGAGTAACAACAACATCCTGTTTCATTGAATTAGCATGCTTTAGCACTTAGCTAAGTATTGCTAGCATGTTTTAACATGTTTCTAGCATGTTTAGAAGTCAATGGCATTTTTAACATGTTGCTAGAATGGCATCAACGTGTTAAACATGACACTTCCTGTTACCAGTAGGTGGCGCTATTACTATAACTGAATATTCTCATGTAGATATGTTCAGGACAGAACGCTTATCAAAAGTGTGAAGTTTGGGGCAGATTGGACATTCCATGCCTGAGTTACAGCAAATTCCTATTTAATTGCAATAATAGCATGCTTTAGCACTTAGCTAAGAGTTTGCTAGCATGTTTTAGCATGCTTCTAGTATGTTGTTAGCATGTTTAGCACTTGCTGGCACTTTTTTATATGTTATTAGGAGTCCATAACAGTGTTAAACATGTCACTTCCTGTTGCCAGCAGGTGGCGCTATGACTATAACTGAATATGAGCATGGTCATGTGTTCAGGACAGAACTCTTATCAAATGTGTGAAGTTTGGGGCAGATTGGACATTCCATGCCTGAGTTACAGCAACTTCCTGTTTCATGGCGAAACATCAAAATTTGTCAGGCCGCCGAGGACCCGCCCTTCGACGAAAACTCAAGATCTTCGCAATTTAACGTCGCAAAGGCCTTAAGATTACACTCACCAAATTTGAAGATGATCAGATTAAAACTGTAGGAGGAGTTCGTTAAAGTACGAGGCCTGAAAATGTCAAAAACTGCACAAAAATCTGGGAGGAAGTTCAAAATGGCTGACTTCCTGTTGTGTTTAGGGCTATGCTCCAAGAGACTTTTTTGTAGGTATTAGGTCATTACATGTATGTACCGAATTTCGTGCACGTACGTGGAACGTTGCGGGAGGCGCACTCCGTTGAACTTTTATAGGTGGCGCTATCGAGCCATTTTGCCCCGTCCAATTCTGAAACCTATATCAGATGTCAATTTTCGCCAGTTTTGACGCGTGTGCAAAGTTTCGTGAGTTTTCGAGCATGTTTAGGCCCTCAAAAATGCAATTAAATGCGGAGAAGAATAATAATAATAATAATAAACAGAGCAATTCCAAGAGGGTCCTCACACCATCGGTGCTCGGGCCCTAATTAAAGCTGCAAGCAGCGATGAAAGGGCCCTCGCACCCGTGCCATCAACACTCGGTGGCTTTAGGAAGGCAGAGCATGGTTGGGAAATGTACATTTAAGGAGGTATATATAGTAAGAGTATGTCAAAGTCAGTTACAAAATGTTTTGTATAATGGTGATAATAGCATGCTTCATGACTCAGCTAAGTGTTGCTAGCATGTTCAGTCTGTTTCTAGCATGCTTAGTACACAATAATTATGTGGTTAGTACTGCATTACTGTGTTAACCATGTCAGTTTCTGTTGCCAGTAGGTGGCGTTATGACTATAACTGAATATGAGCATGGATGTGTGTTCAGGACAGAACTCTTATCAAACATGTGAAGTTTGGTGCAAATTGGACATTGCCTTCTTGAGTAACAACAAAGTCATGTTTCATTGAATTAGCATTCTTTAGAACTTAGCTAAGCATTGTTAGCATGTTTTAACATGTTGCTAGAACGGCATCAACGTGTTAAACATGTCACTTCCTGTTGCCAGTTGGTGGCGCTATTACTATAACTGAACATTCTCATGTAGATGTGTTCAGGCCATGACTCTTATCAAAAGTGTGAAGTTTGGGGCAGATTGGACATTCCATGCCTGAGTTACAGCAAATTCCTATTTAATTGCAATAATAGCATGCTTTAGCACTTGGCTAAGAGTTTGCTAGCATGTTTTAGCATGTTTCTAGTATGTTGTTAGCATGTTTAACACTTGCTGGCACTTTTTTATATGTTATTAGGAGTCCACAACAGTGTTAAACATGTCACTTCCTGTTGCCAGCAGGTGGCGCTATGACTGTAACTGAATATAAGCATGGTCATGTGTTCAGGACAGAACGCTTATCAAAAGTGTGAAGTTTGGGGCAGATTGGACATTCCATGCCTGAGTTACAGCAAATTCATATTTAATTGCAGTAATATCATTCTTTAGCACTTAGCTAAGTGTTTGCTATTATGTTTTAGCATGTCTCTAGTATGTTGGTAGGATGTTTAGCACCTACTGGCATTTTTTTATATGTTATTAGGAGTCAAGAACAGTGTTAAACGTCACTTCCTGTTGCCAGCAGGTGGCGCTATGACTATAACTAAATATGAGCATGGACATGTGTTCAAGAGATAACTCTTATCAAACGTGTGACGTTTGGGGTAGATTGTACATTGCCTTCTTGAGTAACAACAAAGTCCTGTTTCATTGAATTAGCATGCTTTAGCACTTAGCTAAGTATTGCTAGCATGTTTTAATATGTTTCTAGCATGTTTAGAACTCAATGGCATTTTTAACATGTTGCTAGAACGGCATCAACGTGTTAAACATGTCACTTCCTGTTGCCAGTAGGTGGCGCTATTACTATAACTGAATTTGAGCATAGGCATGCGTTCAGGCCATGATTCTTATCAAACATGTGAAGTTTGGGGCAGATTGGACGTTCCATGCCTGAGTTACAGCAAATTCCTATTTAATTGCAGTAATAGCGTGCTTTATCACTTAGCTAAGTGTTTGCTAGCATGTTTCTAGTATGTTGCTAACCTGTTTAGCACTTGCTGGCTCTTTTATATATGTTATTAGGAGACCACAACAGTGTTAAACATGTCACTTCCTGTTGACAGCAGGTGGCGCTATTACTATAACTGAATATTCTCATGTAGATGTGTTCAGGCCATGACTCTTATCAAACGTGTGAAGTTTGGGGCAGATTGGACATTCCATGCCTGTGTTACAGCAAATTCCTATTTAATTGCAGCAATAGCATGCTTTAGCACTTAGCTAAGTGTTTGCTAGCATGTTTTAGCATGTTTCTAGTATGTTGTTAGCATGTTTAGCACTTGCTGGCACTTTTTTTATATGTTTTTATATGTCCACAACAGTGTTTAACATGTCACTTCCTGTTGCCAGCAGGTGGCACTATGACTGTAACTGAATATGAGCATGGTCATGTGTTCAGGACAGAACGTTTATTAAAAGTGTGAAGTTTGGCGCATATTGGACATTGCCTTCTTGAGTAACAACAACATCCTGTTTCATTGAATTAGCATGCTTTAGCACTTAGCTAAGTATTGCTAGCATGTTTTAACATGTTTCTAGCATGTTTAGACCTCAATGGCATTTTTAACATGTTGCTAGAATGGCATCAACGTGTTAAACATGACACTTCCTGTTGCCAGTAGGTGGCGCTATTACTATAACTGAATATTATCATGTAGATGTGTTCAGGACAGAACGCTTATCAAAAGTGTGAAGTTTGGGGCAGATTGGACATTCCATGCCTGAGTTACAGCAAATTCCTATTTAATTGCAATAATAGCATGCTTTAGCACTTAGCTAAGAGTTTGCTAGCATGTTTTAGCATGCTTCTAGTATGTTGTTAGCATGTTTCGCACTTGCTGGCACTTTTTTATATGTTATTAGGAGTCCATAACAGTGTTAAACATGTCACTTCCTGTTGCCAGCAGGTGGCGCTATGACTATAACTGAATATGAGCATGGCCATGTGTTCAGGACAGAACTCTTATCAAACGTGTGAAGTTTGGGGGAGATTGGACATTCCATGCCTGAGTTACAGCAACTTCCTGTTTCATGGCGAAACATCGAAATTTGTAAGGCCGCCGAGGACCCGCCCTTCGACGAAAACTCAAGATCTTCGCAATTTAACGTCGCAAAGGCCTTAAGATTACACTCACCAAATTTGAAGATGATCAGATTAAAACTGTAGGAGGAGTTCGTTAAAGTACGAGGCCTGAAAATGGCAAAAACTGCACAAAAATCTGAGAGGAAGTTCAAAATGGCTGACTTCCTGTTGTGTTTAGGGCTATGCTCCAAGAGACTTTTTTGTAGGTATTAGGTCATTACACGTATGTACCGAATTTCGTGCACGTACGTGGAACGTTGCAGGAGGCGCACTCCGTTGAACTTTTATAGGTGGCGCTATCGAGCCATTTTGCCCCGTCCAATTCTGAAACCTATATCAGATGTAAATTTTCGCCAGTTCTGACGCGTGTGCAAAGTTTCGTGAGTTTTCGCGCATGTTTAGGCCCTCAAAAATGCAATTCAATGCGGAGAAGAATAATAATAATTAAAGCTGCAAGCAGCGATGAAAGGGCCCTCGCACCCGTGCCATCAACACTCGGTGGCTTTAGGAAGGCAGAGCATGGTTGGGAAATGTACATTTAAGGAGGTATATATAGTAAGAGTATGTCAAAGTCAGTTACAAAATGTTTTGTATAATGGTGATAATAGCATGCTTCATGACTCAGCTAAGTGTTGCTAGCATGTTCAGTCTGTTTCTAGCATGCTTAGTACACAATAATTATGTGGTTAGTACTGCATTACTGTGTTAACCATGTCAGTTTCTGTTGCCAGTAGGTGGCGTTATGACTATAACTGAATATGAGCATGGATGTGTGTTCAGGACAGAACTCTTATCAAACATGTGAAGTTTGGTGCAAATTGGACATTGCCTTCTTGAGTAACAACAAAGTCATGTTTCATTGAATTAGCATTCTTTAGAACTTAGCTAAGCATTGTTAGCATGTTTTAACATGTTGCTAGAACGGCATCAACGTGTTAAACATGTCACTTCCTGTTGCCAGTTGGTGGCGCTATTACTATAACTGAACATTCTCATGTAGATGTGTTCAGGCCATGACTCTTATCAAAAGTGTGAAGTTTGGGGCAGATTGGACATTCCATGCCTGAGTTACAGCAAATTCCTATTTAATTGCAATAATAGCATGCTTTAGCACTTGGCTAAGAGTTTGCTAGCATGTTTTAGCATGTTTCTAGTATGTTGTTAGCATGTTTAACACTTGCTGGCACTTTTTTATATGTTATTAGGAGTCCACAACAGTGTTAAACATGTCACTTCCTGTTGCCAGCAGGTGGCGCTATGACTGTAACTGAATATAAGCATGGTCATGTGTTCAGGACAGAACGCTTATCAAAAGTGTGAAGTTTGGGGCAGATTGGACATTCCATGCCTGAGTTACAGCAAATTCATATTTAATTGCAGTAATATCATTCTTTAGCACTTAGCTAAGTGTTTGCTATTATGTTTTAGCATGTCTCTAGTATGTTGGTAGGATGTTTAGCACCTACTGGCATTTTTTTATATGTTATTAGGAGTCAAGAACAGTGTTAAACGTCACTTCCTGTTGCCAGCAGGTGGCGCTATGACTATAACTAAATATGAGCATGGACATGTGTTCAAGAGATAACTCTTATCAAACGTGTGACGTTTGGGGTAGATTGTACATTGCCTTCTTGAGTAACAACAAAGTCCTGTTTCATTGAATTAGCATGCTTTAGCACTTAGCTAAGTATTGCTAGCATGTTTTAATATGTTTCTAGCATGTTTAGAACTCAATGGCATTTTTAACATGTTGCTAGAACGGCATCAACGTGTTAAACATGTCACTTCCTGTTGCCAGTAGGTGGCGCTATTACTATAACTGAATTTGAGCATAGGCATGCGTTCAGGCCATGATTCTTATCAAACATGTGAAGTTTGGGGCAGATTGGACGTTCCATGCCTGAGTTACAGCAAATTCCTATTTAATTGCAGTAATAGCATGCTTTATCACTTAGCTAAGTGTTTGCTAGCATGTTTCTAGTATGTTGCTAACCTGTTTAGCACTTGCTGGCTCTTTTATATATGTTATTAGGAGACCACAACAGTGTTAAACATGTCACTTCCTGTTGACAGCAGGTGGCGCTATTACTATAACTGAATATTCTCATGTAGATGTGTTCAGGCCATGACTCTTATCAAACGTGTGAAGTTTGGGGCAGATTGGACATTCCATGCCTGTGTTACAGCAAATTCCTATTTAATTGCAGCAATAGCATGCTTTAGCACTTAGCTAAGTGTTTGCTAGCATGTTTTAGCATGTTTCTAGTATGTTGTTAGCATGTTTAGCACTTGCTGGCACTTTTTTTATATGTTTTTATATGTCCACAACAGTGTTTAACATGTCACTTCCTGTTGCCAGCAGGTGGCACTATGACTGTAACTGAATATGAGCATGGTCATGTGTTCAGGACAGAACGTTTATTAAAAGTGTGAAGTTTGGCGCATATTGGACATTGCCTTCTTGAGTAACAACAACATCCTGTTTCATTGAATTAGCATGCTTTAGCACTTAGCTAAGTATTGCTAGCATGTTTTAACATGTTTCTAGCATGTTTAGACCTCAATGGCATTTTTAACATGTTGCTAGAATGGCATCAACGTGTTAAACATGACACTTCCTGTTGCCAGTAGGTGGCGCTATTACTATAACTGAATATTATCATGTAGATGTGTTCAGGACAGAACGCTTATCAAAAGTGTGAAGTTTGGGGCAGATTGGACATTCCATGCCTGAGTTACAGCAAATTCCTATTTAATTGCAATAATAGCATGCTTTAGCACTTAGCTAAGAGTTTGCTAGCATGTTTTAGCATGCTTCTAGTATGTTGTTAGCATGTTTCGCACTTGCTGGCACTTTTTTATATGTTATTAGGAGTCCATAACAGTGTTAAACATGTCACTTCCTGTTGCCAGCAGGTGGCGCTATGACTATAACTGAATATGAGCATGGCCATGTGTTCAGGACAGAACTCTTATCAAACGTGTGAAGTTTGGGGGAGATTGGACATTCCATGCCTGAGTTACAGCAACTTCCTGTTTCATGGCGAAACATCGAAATTTGTAAGGCCGCCGAGGACCCGCCCTTCGACGAAAACTCAAGATCTTCGCAATTTAACGTCGCAAAGGCCTTAAGATTACACTCACCAAATTTGAAGATGATCAGATTAAAACTGTAGGAGGAGTTCGTTAAAGTACGAGGCCTGAAAATGGCAAAAACTGCACAAAAATCTGAGAGGAAGTTCAAAATGGCTGACTTCCTGTTGTGTTTAGGGCTATGCTCCAAGAGACTTTTTTGTAGGTATTAGGTCATTACACGTATGTACCGAATTTCGTGCACGTACGTGGAACGTTGCAGGAGGCGCACTCCGTTGAACTTTTATAGGTGGCGCTATCGAGCCATTTTGCCCCGTCCAATTCTGAAACCTATATCAGATGTAAATTTTCGCCAGTTCTGACGCGTGTGCAAAGTTTCGTGAGTTTTCGCGCATGTTTAGGCCCTCAAAAATGCAATTCAATGCGGAGAAGAATAATAATAATAATAATAAACAGAGCAATTCCAAGAGGGTCCTCACACCATCGGTGCTCGGGCCCTAATAATAATAAACAGAGCAATTCCAAGAGGGTCCTCACACCATCGGTGCTCGGGCCCTAATAATAAACAGAGCAATTCCAAGAGGGTCCTCACACCATCGGTGCTCGGGCCCTAATAAACAGAGCAATTCCAAGAGGGTCCTCACACCATCGGTGCTCGGGCCCTAATAAACAGAGCAATTCCAAGAGGGTCCTCACACCATCGGTGCTCGGGCCCTAATTAAAGCTGCAAGCAGCGATGAAAGGGCCCTCGCACCCGTGCCATCAACACTCGGTGGCTTTAGGAAGGCAGAGCATGGTTGGGAAATGTACATTTAAGGAGGTATATATAGTAAGAGTATGTCAAAGTCAGTTACAAAATGTTTTGTATAATGGTGATAATAGCATGCTTCATGACTCAGCTAAGTGTTGCTAGCATGTTCAGTCTGTTTCTAGCATGCTTAGTACACAATAATTATGTGGTTAGTACTGCATTACGGTGTTAACCATGTCAGTTTCTGTTGCCAGTAGGTGGCGTTATGACTATAACTGAATATGAGCATGGATGTGTGTTCAGGACAGAACTCTTATCAAACATGTGAAGTTTGGTGCAAATTGGACATTGCCTTCTTGAGTAACAACAAAGTCATGTTTCATTGAATTAGCATTCTTTAGAACTTAGCTAAGCATTGTTAGCATGTTTTAACATGTTGCTAGAACGGCATCAACGTGTTAAACATGTCACTTCCTGTTGCCAGTTGGTGGCGCTATTACTATAACTGAACATTCTCATGTAGATGTGTTCAGGCCATGACTCTTATCAAAAGTGTGAAGTTTGGGGCAGATTGGACATTCCATGCCTGAGTTACAGCAAATTCCTATTTAATTGCAATAATAGCATGCTTTAGCACTTGGCTAAGAGTTTGCTAGCATGTTTTAGCATGTTTCTAGTATGTTGTTAGCATGTTTAACACTTGCTGGCACTTTTTTATATGTTATTAGGAGTCCACAACAGTGTTAAACATGTCACTTCCTGTTGCCAGCAGGTGGCGCTATGACTGTAACTGAATATAAGCATGGTCATGTGTTCAGGACAGAACGCTTATCAAAAGTGTGAAGTTTGGGGCAGATTGGACATTCCATGCCTGAGTTACAGCAAATTCATATTTAATTGCAGTAATATCATTCTTTAGCACTTAGCTAAGTGTTTGCTATTATGTTTTAGCATGTCTCTAGTATGTTGGTAGGATGTTTAGCACCTACTGGCATTTTTTTATATGTTATTAGGAGTCAAGAACAGTGTTAAACGTCACTTCCTGTTGCCAGCAGGTGGCGCTATGACTATAACTAAATATGAGCATGGACATGTGTTCAAGAGATAACTCTTATCAAACGTGTGACGTTTGGGGTAGATTGTACATTGCCTTCTTGAGTAACAACAAAGTCCTTTTTCATTGAATTAGCATGCTTTAGCACTTAGCTAAGTATTGCTAGCATGTTTTAATATGTTTCTAGCATGTTTAGAACTCAATGGCATTTTTAACATGTTGCTAGAACGGCATCAACGTGTTAAACATGTCACTTCCTGTTGCCAGTAGGTGGCGCTATTACTATAACTGAATTTGAGCATAGGCATGCGTTCAGGCCATGATTCTTATCAAACATGTGAAGTTTGGGGCAGATTGGACGTTCCATGCCTGAGTTACAGCAAATTCCTATTTAATTGCAGTAATAGCATGCTTTATCACTTAGCTAAGTGTTTGCTAGCATGTTTCTAGTATGTTGCTAACCTGTTTAGCACTTGCTGGCTCTTTTATATATGTTATTAGGAGACCACAACAGTGTTAAACATGTCACTTCCTGTTGACAGCAGGTGGCGCTATTACTATAACTGAATATTCTCATGTAGATGTGTTCAGGCCATGACTCTTATCAAACGTGTGAAGTTTGGGGCAGATTGGACATTCCATGCCTGTGTTACAGCAAATTCCTATTTAATTGCAGCAATAGCATGCTTTAGCACTTAGCTAAGTGTTTGCTAGCATGTTTTAGCATGTTTCTAGTATGTTGTTAGCATGTTTAGCACTTGCTGGCACTTTTTTTATATGTTTTTATATGTCCACAACAGTGTTTAACATGTCACTTCCTGTTGCCAGCAGGTGGCACTATGACTGTAACTGAATATGAGCATGGTCATGTGTTCAGGACAGAACGTTTATTAAAAGTGTGAAGTTTGGCGCATATTGGACATTGCCTTCTTGAGTAACAACAACATCCTGTTTCATTGAATTAGCATGCTTTACCACTTAGCTAAGTATTGCTAGCATGTTTTAACATTAGCTAGCATGTTTTAACATGTTTCTAGCATGTTTAGACCTCAATGGCATTTTTAACATGTTGCTAGAATGGCATCAACGTGTTAAACATGACACTTCCTGTTGCCAGTAGGTGGCGCTATTACTATAACTGAATATTATCATGTAGATGTGTTCAGGACAGAACGCTTATCAAAAGTGTGAAGTTTGGGGCAGATTGGACATTCCATGCCTGAGTTACAGCAAATTCCTATTTAATTGCAATAATAGCATGCTTTAGCACTTAGCTAAGAGTTTGCTAGCATGTTTTAGCATGCTTCTAGTATGTTGTTAGCATGTTTAGCACTTGCTGGCACTTTTTTATATGTTATTAGGAGTCCATAACAGTGTTAAACATGTCACTTCCTGTTGCCAGCAGGTGGCGCTATGACTATAACTGAATATGAGCATGGCCATGTGTTCAGGACAGAACTCTTATCAAACGTGTGAAGTTTGGGGCAGATTGGACATTCCATGCCTGAGTTACAGCAACTTCCTGTTTCATGGCGAAACATCGAAATTTGTAAGGCCGCCGAGGACCCGCCCTTCGACGAAAACTCAAGATCTTCGCAATTTAACGTCGCAAAGGCCTTAAGATTACACTCACCAAATTTGAAGATGATCAGATTAAAACTGTAGGAGGAGTTCGCTAAAGTACGAGGCCTGAAAATGGCAAAAACTGCACAAAAATCTGAGAGGAAGTTCAAAATGGCTGACTTCCTGTTGTGTTTAGGGCTATGCTCCAAGAGACTTTTTTGTAGGTATTAGGTCATTACACGTATGTACCGAATTTCGTGCACGTACGTTGAACGTTGCGGGAGGCGCACTCCGTTGAACTTTTATAGGTGGCGCTATCGAGCCATTTTGCCCCGTCCAATTCTGAAACCTATATCAGATGTAAATTTTCGCCAGTTCTGACGCGTGTGCAAAGTTTCGTGAGTTTTCGCGCATGTTTAGGCCCTCAAAAATGCAATTCAATGCGGAGAATAATAATAATAATAATAATAATAATAATAAACAGAGCAATTCCAAGAGGGTCCTCACACCATCGGTGCTCGGGCCCTAATTAAGAAAGAAGGTAAAGCAGGAAATAAATTTTAAGGTTTTAATAAAATGGGCAAGTGAAATAAATAGTAAAGTTTTCTTCGATTTTATTAGAGAAACGGGTTTGGTGAATAGAATGTAAAACGTTTCGGTTACTCACGTAACCTCTGTTCTCTCTAGAAGAGGGAACGAGTATTGCGTAGTTGCTACGCTACGGGAAAGCCTTTCTTTCTCGAGATACTGAAGCCAAAAATTATCCTTAATTTTTATAATCTTGTCAACGCAGTGCGGCAGCCTGCAGACCTAGGGCGAGCTACTAGCGTGCCCATTGGCTGCCCTGCGGCAACTGCAGCAGCCTACCGCTGAGCCCTTGGCGTGACGTCACGACCAATGAGCGCGCTTGGCGCGCTTACTGCGTCACAGCCCGCGAAAAGGGGGGTGTGGCTTAGCGTATATAAACAGGGCTCGGAGGCTGCTTCTCTGGTTTCTGTCGCATGAAGCGAAATGAGCTCGTGGCGCGAGCACGGCGGGCTACGCAATACTCGTTCCCTCTTCTAGAGAGAACAGAGGTTACGTGAGTAACCGAAACGTTCTCTTACGAGAGGTTCTCTCGTATTGCGTAGTTGCTACGCTACGGGAACGCCCTTGTCAACGCCGTGCGCGCCCAGCATCCACTGAATGAGTCCCAGGGAGAGCCCGGGGAACGTGATAGCGGAGAGCCGGGCGGCCTAAAGAGGGCTAGCGCCGTACATAAGCACACACTAGGGGGTTAGGAGCGGCACGGCCGGTCCGAACTGACAATTCCCTGCATAGTGCAGCTCAACCAGTAGAGCTAAATCACACACCGTAGCCCGCGCACAGATAGTGGGCCGGCATACGCGAGACTTAGACTGATAACACTTTCGCCTGCAAGGCGGGAACATCCAGGTTGTAAAACCTAACAAATGTAGAGGGGGAGGCCCAGCCTGCCGCTGCACAAATGTCATGAATGGGAATCCCGCTGGACCACGCCCACGACGAGGCCATGCCTCTGGTGGAGTGAGCTCGAATGCCCAATGGGCACTGCAGGTCTTTAGACGCATAAGCCACAGCAATAGCGTCCACTATCCATCTGGACAGGCTGTGTTTCGAGGCGGCGAGACCCTTGGTGCGCCCACCAAACGAAACAAAGAGCTGATCCGAGCGCCTGAAAGCGGCGGACCGTGAAATGTAGTTTCTCAACGCCCTGACCGGGCAGAGGAGATTACCATCGGCCTCGCTGCCATGCGTTGGCAGGGCTGAGAGGGAAATGACCTGTGCTCTGAAGGGAGTGCCCAAAATTTTGGGAACGTACCCATGCCTCGGTCTGAGAATGACTTTGGAGTCATTAGGTCCGAACTCGAGGCACGCGGCGTTAATAGATAACGCGTGAAGGTCTCCCACTCGTTTGACTGAAGACAGTGCTATCAGAAAAACGGTTTTGAGCGTGAGGTATTTCATATCCACAGTTTCCAAGGGTTCGAAGGGATGCGCTCTCAGGGCCTCCAAGACCAGAGAAAGATCCCACATAGGAACCGCGGGGGGTCGCGGGGGGTTCATCCTCCTGGCTCCCCTAAGGAAGCGGATGACGAACTCGTTCCTTCCTAATGCGCGGCCCCGCTCTGAAACAGAGAGCGCTGAAATGGCCGCAACATAGACTTTGAGCGTGGAGGGGGACCTGCCCGCGTCCAGTAGCTCTTGAAGGAAACACAGAATTCGCGATACCCCACATGTCTGTGGATTGAGCCCCTTAGCAGTGCACCATCTGTTAAACACTGACCATTTCGACATGTAGAGCCGCCTCGTAGAGGGGGCTCTAGATTGTATGATCGTGTTCATGACCCCGTCTGGCAGATCAGCGTGTAATCGTTGAGGCTCCACGCATGCAGAGACCAGCGCTCTGGATGGGGATGCCATATCGAGCCGCGGGCTTGAGAGAGAAGGTCTCTCTTCACCGGTATCGGCCAGGGGGCTGAGTCTGCCAGCTGTATTAGATCCGGGAACCAAGCTTGGTTCTCCCAGCATGGGGCTATGAGGAGCACTGAGTGGCGCGCTTCCCTGATTCTCTCGATGACCTGAGGCAGCAGAGAGACCGGGGGAAAAGCGTACAACGGGCCGCTGGGCCAGGTCTGGGCCAGCGCGTCCTCGTTCTTCGAGAAGAACTCTGGGCAATGAGCGTTGTCTTTTGACGCAAAAAGGTCGACTTTCGCTTTGCCGAAACGGCGCCACAGTAACTGGACTGTTTGGGGGTGTAGAGACCACTCCCCAGGGGGAACGTTGTCCCTGGACAGTCTGTCGGGACCCTCGTTCAGGTGGCCAGGCACATGCGCGGCTCTCAGCGAGCGCAGAGAGTGCTGAGCCCACACGAGGAGGCGTTCCGCCAGGGTGCAGAGCGTCTTTGATCTGACACCGCCCTGGCGATTCACATAGGCCACTACCGATGTATTGTCCGTGCGGACTAGAACATGGTGACCGTGGAGGAATGGGAGGAAGTGTTTGAGCGCTTTCTCGACCGCGAGCATCTCTAGACAGTTTATGTGTAGGAGATTCTCCTGGTCTGACCAGCGGCCATAGACCGGTCTGCCTTCGAAGAGCGCTCCCCAACCTAGGTTGGAAGCGTCTGTCGAGACAACTTTCCGGTGTGAAATCACTCCCATAGTCACTCCCGTGAGATACCATTCGGCTGCCAGCCAGGGCTGCAGGGCTGAAATGCAGCCCTGATTCACTCTGACTCGCAAGCCGCCGGCCGCCCAGGCTCGGTGGGGCACGCGCGCTTTCAGCCAGCGTTGAAGAGGGCGCATGCGCAGTAAGCCCAGCTGGAGCGCTGCTGCAGCTGAGGCCATATGCCCCAAGATACGCTGGAATGTCCTCAGCGGAACCCGGCTGCCTATTTGGAGGGATGCGGCGAGGCGGCGGATGCGGCGCGCGCGCTGCTCCGACAGTCTGGCCGTCATAGCCACCGAGTCCAGTTCTATTCCAAGAAAGGAAATTGACTGACGGGGCGATAGCGAGCTCTTGGTCCAGTTGACCGAGAGACCCAGCTCCTCCAAATGGCTGAGAAGCGCTGTTCTGTGAGACACAAGTTCCGTCTCTGACTGCGCTAGAATAAGCCAATCGTCCAGATAATTCAGTATTCGCATTCCCTGTTTTCTCAGGGGAGCGAGGGCCGTGTCCATGCATTTCGTAAATGTACGGGGTGCCAAAGACAGGCCGAAGGGCAGGACTGTGTACTGATATACTCGACCGTTGAAGGCGAATCTCAAGAATGGCCTGTGACGGGGAGTTATCTGGATCTGAAAGTATGCGTCTTTTAGATCGAGAGAGATAAACCAGTCTCCTGGGCGAATCTGCGCGAGGATTTTTCTGGTTGTGATCATTTTGAACGGCCGTCTCATGAGGGCTTTGTTCAGATGTCTCAGATCTAAAATAGGTCTTAACGCTCCGTCCTTCTTGGGTACGAGGAAGTAGCGGCTGTAAAAGCCCGACTCGCTCAGAGAAGGATGAACCTGTTCTATAGCCCCTTTGCGCAGCAGCTTCGCTATTTCTGCTTGAAGCAGGTGCGCAGCTTCTGAACTCACTCTCGTCTCCGTCTGTGCTGTAAAGCGCGGAGGGCGACGAGCGAATTGAAGCGAATAGCCGTGTTTTATAGTATTCAGCACCCATTCTGACGCGCCCTGAATCGCTTCCCATGCTTTCGCATGCATAGCTAGGGGTCGAATGGTCTCTGGGTTCAGATCGCCGCGCTGCGCGGGATGGGGAACCTGTATCAGAGAGGATGGAGCGGCGTGCGCGCCGCTGGTGCTCGAACACGGGGGCTGGTAAACAGTATTGGCCGACTGAACAGCATTCAGTAGCTCGGTCCCATCGGATGGAGCGTGATTTGCTGTCAAACATCCCAGGCGCGAGAGTGGCGTGGGGATTATAATGTCTAAAAGTGAGTGCGCGTGCTCGTGAGCGGGCGCAGAGTTTACACTTATGACATGGCCAGCGTTTGGGAGCTTTAGAGGGTCTGTGACCCAAGGTAACTGACTGGCAGAGCGAACAGCGGGTAGGTGTGAGCACAAGGCTGTGGGCACATTTTCTACACTTAATACTCGAGCGGCTTGCGTCCGCTTCATGAGAGAGCGCTCTGTGCGCGTTACCATGGGGACCCTGTTTGTGTGAAGCAGTGAGCACATGGGAGTGGGCACATTTTCTACACTTATAATACTCTCGGCCTGAGCCGTTGTTGCCCGGGGTAACCGAGTGACAGAGCGAGTTACGGGTAGATGTGAGCACAGAGTTGTGGGCACATTTACTACACTTAGTACTCGAGCGGTGTGTGACCGCTTTATGAGAGAGCGCTCTGAGCGCGTTACCATGGGGACCGTGTTTGTGTGAAGCAGTGAGCACGTGGGAGTGGGCACATTTTCTGCACTTACAACACCTTCGGCCGGAGCCGGAAAACCCGAATTTACACTCTTTCTGAGATTTATTTGGGCCGCCGTAAAAACGGCGTTTGTGTGCAGGCGAGCGAGTGGTATTACTGGCTCGTTGGCTGCGGTGTAAGCTGCTGCAGTAGCCTGTACTGAGGGGACTGACAGAGCTGGGCGTTTTGATGGCGGTCCGGCCGCAGCGGGACTCAGCCATCTTTTCCTCCCTGCGGGTGCTAGGAGGACTTCGCGGGCTCAGACTTCAGCGTTATCTTGGGACGCGGACCCCGGGGGGGCGGCGGTCTGTGACGGCTGGTTGAGCGCGACCTAGGGCGGCCGCCCTGGCGTCGCTGCGAAGCAGTTGGTGGCCGAGACGAGCGCTGTGTGGAGCTGCGCGCAGGAGGCTGAGCTTGAGAGCGGCCTGCGGCTGGGCTCGAGCGGCGGGGCAGGAAGAGATTCATAGCCTGCGACGCCTTCTGTACTTCAGAGAAGCGGTCCACAATCCCGCTGACCGCAGGGCCGAAGAGGCCAGTGGGCGAGAGCGGGGCGTTGAGGAAAACAGCGCGTTCTGACTCACTCATATCCGCCAGCGTCAACCATAAGTGTCTGTCGATGACGGTGAGCGCGGCCATGGATCTGCCGATGGCTTGTGCAGCGGTTTTGGTAGCGCGGAGCGAAAGGTCCGTCGCGCTGCGCAGATCTGTTAAGGCTGTGTGATCCGAGCCCTTCTCGTCCAATTCACGGAGGAGGTCGGCTTGCAGGATCTGGAGAACAGCCATCGAGTGCAGGGCGGAAGCAGCTTGGCCGGAGGCGGCGAATGCGCGGCCGGCGAGAGCTGATGTGGTCCTGCAGGCTTTGGACGGCAGGGCAGACTTTGAGCGCCATCTAGCAGACGGCGGGCAAAGGTGCGTTGCCACCGCTTCCTCAACGGAAGGGATGCCGGTATATCCTTTCTCGGCGGCCCCGTCCACCTGGGAGAGGGCCGAGGAGACAGATGAGCGGAGTCTAGCGGAGAAGGGCGCGTTCCACGACTTCGATAGCTCCGCATGGAGCTCGGGCAGGAAGGGTGCTGACCTAGAGGCTGGCGCTTGGCGGCGGCTAGGCAGAAAACACCCGTCGAGTCGGTTCGGCGCGGG
Source organism: Squalius cephalus (assembly GCF_949319135.1). Classification (NCBI taxonomy): domain Eukaryota; kingdom Metazoa; phylum Chordata; class Actinopteri; order Cypriniformes; family Leuciscidae; genus Squalius; species Squalius cephalus. Next base: position 10,128,191 of record NC_137143.1, read on the forward strand.
CTCCTTGGGTGGGGACCAGTCCAATCCCAGTCGGTCGACCGCTTTGGTGAGGAGGCGGATAAGCTCCGCGTCAACACTGGAGCGGGACCTGCCAGACTCTGGAGTCGAGGAGGCGGAGCGGTGAGAGCCCGACCATTCCTCGCTGTCCGAAGCAAGCAGAGAGCAGCTGTCAGCGGCGTCATCTGCTTCATCCCCTAAGGCGACGGCAGTGCAGGCAGTGGCCGGCCGCTGCGCGTCGGTGAAGGGCGGGGGAGAAGGAGAGAGCGAGGCTCGCGGGAGGGGCTCCGGCGAGCGCTCAGCTATAACCACCGGCTCGGGAGGCCTTTGAGAGCGGCGTTTCTTCTTTCGCGGCCCTGAAGAGGCAGCCGGGGAAGGTGGAGGATCATCAAACATGGCGAGTCGAGCCCGCAGGGTCGACATCGGCAAGTCCTCACACTGTTCGCAGCCGCCCGTGGAGAGGGCGCGGGCTGCGTGGTCGAGGCCCAGGCAGAGAGCGCAGACCACGTGGCGGTCTCCGTCGCTGAGCGAGGCTCTGCACGAGCCACAGGATGAGCGAGGCATTTGCAACAACGCCTCGCGCTCTTTTAGATGCAAAGTGTGTCGCGGGGCGAACACACACACACATACAACACAGAGCAGTAAAGGATATATTCGCCGGATAGCGAAGCAGGCAGGGAAGGCTGAAGGCGGCGAAGGCGGCCGGCGTCCTCAGGCTGAGATCCTCGGCGTGCTGGTCGCTTGATTCAACGGCGGCTTCCTCAAAGAGCAGCGATGCGAAGAGCTTCGCTGAAAAGACAGAAATCAGAGAAGCAGCCTCCGAGCCCTGTTTATATACGCTAAGCCACACCCCCCTTTTCGCGGGCTGTGACGCAGTAAGCGCGCCAAGCGCGCTCATTGGTCGTGACGTCACGCCAAGGGCTCAGCGGTAGGCTGCTGCAGTTGCCGCAGGGCAGCCAATGGGCACGCTAGTAGCTCGCCCTAGGTCTGCAGGCTGCCGCACTGCGTTGACAAGATTATAAAAATTAAGGATAATTTTTGGCTTCAGTATCTCGAGAAAGAAAGGCTTTCCCGTAGCGTAGCAACTACGCAATACGAGAGAACCTCTCGTAAGAGAACTCTGTTCCACACTCCGGAGCAGAAGGTGGCGGTAATGCACCTATTTAAGTTGGTTGCAAGCCGCCGGTAAAAATCAAAAAGAAGAAGAAGAAGAGAAGGTCTGGTCCCGAGATCGCTACTGCGCAGACTCAAGTTCCAATATGTCAGCGCCAGAGCCATAGAGAGAGTTGCGCCACTCCCATAGACCTCTGTTGTAAAAAAATGGCGGCGCTTTTAACCGCCTACTTCCGGGATTTGAAGATCGGAATAGTTCCAAACACTGAGCGTTGGACACCACTCACTTACAATGCTGCGCGTCGAGTTGTTCCAGAGTTATGTTGCTGAAATATCGACCTCTTTTGGTTTGTCAACTGTCTATATTGTATCAGAGGCCCTTTGCGATGCTTATACTGGTCTTCATTTGTACATGCACAGCGTAATTATTTATATTTTATGTTGTTGTTTTTTATTTTATTTTATTTTTTTTTATTAAATGAAAATAATTACAAACATACAAGGCATTAAACAGTTAAGCATATTCTCATATACTACAGTAAAGATTGAGCAAAATCAGCAATAACAATACAATATAAAGCATACCTGAGATTATAAATACAGCTACAAAACAAAAGCAGTAAAAAAAAAAAAAAAAAAAAAAAAACAACAACAAATGAACAAAACTTACCGGGGCCTTTTCAAATTAATTTAAATGTTTCAAGTAAAGAAAACAATTTAAGGGCTTTCTTTTCCTCCACAAGTTTAAGAGACTTACTTAAAAGATTCAGCTCATTCTTCCAATGAGTCAAAGTAGGTTTGTTTTTATAATACCTGCATTTATGAATGACAAACTTTCCGAGTAATAAAAGAGAATTAAGTACAAAGTCCACATTCTTATTTTCATCAAAAACACCAAAAATAATTGTTTTCACAGATAAAGACAGTACAATTTCCTTGGACATTAGCCAGCTCTGCATTTCACTCCAAAAAGATTGGACTGGGTCACAGTAAAAAAAAAAAGGTGTTCTAACGATTCAATGTTTTCTACACAGAAGACACAATTATTTAGATCGAAATTGAATCTCAATCTCAAGAATTCGTTTGTTAAGTAAATTTCATTTAAGATTTTGAAGTTGACTTCTTTTACTTTAGGTGGGAGGGGAAATGAAATGTAATTTTTCCTTATTTTCTTAATTTTTTCCACTTCAAAGTCCTTAAGTATGTATAATCTTTTTACTGGGTTGGGATAAAATTCTTTAATCAGAAGATTCTTAATAACTTTGTTGTTGCATTTATAATCACAAAAATCCAAACCTTCAATGCAGAACTGTCTAAGGTCAGGGGAAACGGCAGAATATCGAATGTCTTCTCTAACCATTGATCTCACGGAACTTGGTATAGCTTTTAGAATTCTGTCATAATACTTAACATTACATTGAAGTTGGTATTTTTTACAGAATTCCTCATGTTGTAACATGTTTCCAGTCTCGTCCATAAAATGTGCAACAGCCCAAATGCCCTTGGATCTCCATTCCTCTATATACACAGATTTTCTGCTGAGCCATATGTACCTGTTATTCCAAACTGGTGTATTATGTGGGGTAAAATTATGATTGTAAATTAATTTCCAATAAAGAAGTACTTGCTGATGGAAAGCAGAGAGTTTGATCGGTAATGAGTTACATTCAAAGTCACAGCGCAGGAGAAAGTCTATCCCCCCCCATTTTTTTAAAAATCATATTCGGGACAGTAAACCAAAAGGAATTTCTATTTGTCAGAAAAGACTTTAACCACTTCAGTTTCAGGACACCATTCATAATATCAAAATCAATCGCATTCAACCCCCCGTCCTCATAGTTTTTAACCAAATCAATCTTTCTTATATATTGGCATCTATTTCTCCATATGAACTTAAAATTAACAGTGTTTATCTTTTTAATCATTCTTGTTGAGATGGGTAATGACAAAGCCGGGTAAATAAGTCTAGACAAACTATCCATTTTCGATAATAACACTCTTCCAAAAATTGAGACATCTCTCTGCAGCCATCTGTTAAGAATAGACTTACATTTGTCCACATTGTTGCAAACATTCATGTTTTCAGTTGTTGTTTTATCTTTAGAGATAATAATCCCTAAATATTTAACTTCCTTTTTAATCTTTATGTTGTATAAGGAATGCAAATGATAATCATGTAATGCCAGAATTTCACATTTATTCATATTCAGCTGCAAACCAGATGCCTTTGAGAATTGATTAATAAATTGTAGTGCTAAGGGAATTTGCTCTTCATTTTTAAGAAATAAAGTTGTGTCATCTGCTAGCTGACTTATTATAATTTGTCTGTCCATCACCTTTAGACCTTCAATATGACTAGTTTTAATTAAAATAGCTAACATTTCAGCAACCATTATGAACAGTAATGGTGAGCTACTACATCCCTGTCGAATTCCCCTCCTAATCTCAAATCTAGAACAGGTGCCATGTCCTAAAGCAACAGAGCTATTAATCCCCTTATATAACATTCCAATCATATCTATAAATTTTCTTCCAAAACCAAAATGATCTAAAGTTTTTAAAATAAAAGAGTGTTCAACAGAATCGAATGCTTTATAAAAATCTAGAAATAAAATAAACCCCCTTTCTTGAACCATCTGATTATAATCAAGCAAATCTAATACAAGTCTAATATTATTATGAATAAGCCTCCCTTTCAGAAAGCCAGATTGTGTCTCACTAATTATAGAAGAGATGCCTTCTTTTAGTCTTGCAGCAATCACTCCTGAAAGAATCTTATAATCTATATTAAGTAAAGTAATTGGTCTAAGGTTGTCTAATATCCTTTTGTCTTTCCCAGATTTAGGAATCAAGATAATCAAACCTTGTTTCATGGTTGCCAATAATTCTTTTTCCTCTATACATTCTTTTATAGCTTTAAAAACTAGATTTCTTACATCCTTCCAGAAGAATTGATAAAAATTAGTTGTAAGTCCATCTGTCCCTGGGGATTTATTTAAGGTCATCTTAGAAATAACTGAATCCAGTTCCTCGATTTTAAAATCCGATTCACATATGTCCCTAAAGGAGTCATCAATGCAAGATCTAGAGTTCTTAATCTTATCAAACAGGATGTTGGTATCTACTGCCGAATAACGAGAGGAATATAATTCAGAGTAGAATGAGAAAACCTCTTTTTCTATACTTCTAAAATCTATATTTTCTATTCCATTAATTCTTAGACTTGTAATAGAGTTTTTTCGCTGTCTACTTTTTTCCAAATTGCTGAAGTATGCAGAGTTTTTTTCACCTGCTTCAATCCATTTTGCCCTTGATCTTATGAAGGCGCCCTGAGCTTTTTCCAGATAGAGATCATCTAATTTAACTTGTAACTCCATTAGTTTATTCTTCTCTTGAGAGTTTAATTCTACTTTACTACAGCACATATTTATTTCTCGAAGTAAGTTGCTTTCATATTCCCTTTTTTCCCTACTGAGTTTTTTGCTAAATTTAATAGTAAATTGTCTTAAACTTAGTAAATTCCCATCTACCCATATTATTTCTGAACGATTCATTATCTACATTTTCTTTTATCAATTCTCTAATCTGAGCACAATAGTCTTCATTCTTTAGCAATCTGGCATTAAATTTCCAATACCCTTTATTCCTAATTTCTTTCAATGCGGGTCCTAAAGCTAAATCTATGAAACAATGATCAGTTAAGGGTGCTTTAGAGATTCTAGAACATAAAGTATTCTTTAGAATGTCATCACTCACCATCCAATAATCGATTCTGGACTTGTTATCCCCATTGGGCTTAAACCATGAGTAACTTTCAACATCTGGGTTGAGACACCTCCAAACATCAGTTAAATTATTATCTGTCATAAAACTTTTAATAATCTCATTACACTTTGGTTTGCATAGTCTTGGAGGCATCCTGTCCACCCATTCATCCGGAGTCATGTTCCAGTCTCCACCTACTAAAATATAGCTAGTGGGGTACCGCACTTTAAGCTCTGATATCACATTTGTTATTTTTTCCATGAGTTTCTTGTTTTGTCCGACATTATTATATCCATAAATGTTTGTTATAATGAGAAACTGACTTTCTACCTTTAATACCACTGTTAACCAGTGACCATCTCCATCGTTTCTATGCGTTATAATTTCTCCAGGGCATCTATTAAAACAAATTGCCACACCTGCCGAGCGATTGGAGCCATGGTTAAATAAAATCTTGTCTCCCCATTGGTTAGTCCAACAAGCTACGTCCACATCAGCCGAATGAGTCTCTTGCAAAAATAAACACTGAGATCTTTGCCCTTTACAAAATAAAAAAAGTGCTTTCCTTTTCACAATGTCTTTCAGGCCCCTAACGTTTAATGAACCAAAAGAAATGTTAACATTTTCCATGAACAGTAACAACAAAAAAGAAAAGTAAACGGTAAATGTAACCCTTGTTTACTCCGTCCAGTTAGTGATTTAACTTAAGCCTTAATAGAGTTATAATGTCCCTTTACAAACGTTTCCATTTTATCACAGTCATATTTAACTTCTTCACCTTTCCTCTCCAATCCGACGTCCATCTACGTATCCATGTGGGCCCCGAAAAAAAGCCACTTTTCCAGCGCGCCTCGCTTGTTCAATTTGCGGCCACAGGCGTCTTCTCTCCTCCCAATCCTCTCGTGGCAACATTTCAGCAAAGCGGATGCCTTTATCCTTGCAGACCTGCGAGTTCTTGGTCCGACGCCAGATTTCTTCTTTCACCCATCTCTTTGCAAAAAGAATGACAACGTGTCTGATCTTGTTATCCATCTTTCTCCCCGTTCTATGAACGACGTCAACTGCATCCTCCACCTTCGACTCAAGATCAGGTGCGATTTTCCGGAGGATTTCGGTGACTTGTTCTCTAATGTTCTCATCTCTTTTTTCTTCCAAACCTTTAATCTGCAGACACCACCTCATCCTGTATCTCTCTTGCTCTCTCACTCTATTTTTAAGATCGTCGTTATCTTTGCAAAGCTGGTCGTTTTGTTTCTTCAAATCTTCAACTTTCTTTTTGCATTCTTTCATTTCCTCCGCGTTGAACTGGACAGCTTTGGCTAAACTAGCAATCATGACGCTACTTTGTTTTGTCTGCTCCTTCAGATCAGCTAGTTGCACATCCACTCGTTTTTCAAGGCCCAGTAATGCCTGTAAAATAGCGTTGTTGGAAACTTCACTATTCTCACCGTCATCCGCTGGTTTGGGCTTTTTCCCTGCAGGATTTTTATCTGGCGTAGTTGGTAAGGAGTCGATAGTACGGTCCCTCTTGTTTAGCTGAACGGTGTCCATAGCATAGTCGTGCACCGTAACACAAGGGTCATCTTTCCCACCGACTTCCCGCGGAATATTCTTTTCTTTGGAGCCCTTTATAAACTTGGCCGGTTTAATTAGTTTCTGTGCATCCATGACACCTCTTCACAATGGACTTTCAACTACTTCAAATTAACTTTGGGACTAACTTAAACGAGTTCCGAAAAAAGCGACTGCTCAATCCGCCATCTTGCCGGAAGTCTATTTTATGTTGGTTGTTTCAACCAATTTTCAAGCACTGCCTGCTAGCTAGTGCGACTTCGTCAGCTCTGTGACAGTAAGAGTTCGGTAATGAATCGCTACCACCTTTATAGCAACTTTTATTTAATTAAATTTTTTGGGATATACTAACTTTTCATTATGTTTTGAGTGAAGCGGCTTGTGAGAACAATGCTGGACCTCTAGGATTGTTATGGGATCACCAGTCCTGTCTGTTTCATGGATCACCTGCCCCTGGTTTTTGTTTTTCATGTTCACACACACTCACACAAGCACACATTTTTGTTGTCTGTCATTGTTTAATAAAAAATATTTAAGCGAACTCTGAATGGACCGCCACGGCAGACCTCTTTGCGTGATCACGAAGGTAGGCTAATGAATCAAAATTTATAAGCAAAATCACGGGAATCAATAGCCTATTACAGCCCAGTTGTGCTAAAAATAAATATCATGAGACGTCCATCATCAGATGAATGATATGGAAAAGTTAAGTTAGAGCCGCTAAAGCCAGTGCTACTACCCATGCGAACATGAACAATGCTTTTCCCTCCAAAAATATAGCCTAAAACTTATTTCCAAATGCAAAACTGACATTAACTGACATTAACAAAATGCAATAACAGCTGAAAAAGTACTTGGGTGTGTGTTTTATTTTATATTTACCGTTCAATAATGCAATCGCTGCTGTCTGTCCCATAGAAGAACATGACAGCCAGCGTATGTTTTGGAACTATTGGGGCTTAGGCTACATGAACCACGTGACAGCCATAGCGGCGACATCAAAGAGTGTCGCAACTCTTTCTCTCTATGGCTCTGTCAGCGCCATATCGGGACTCTGGCGGCTTCAGTTCTCATCAATGGGAGAGAGCGAAGGGGGTGTGGGTACACGATTCGTTCCACCTGCACGATCCGTTCTACGCATGCGTAGTAGACGCAGTAGAAAACGCGCATGCGCAAATGATAATTCTATTTTGCGATGATTTACGACACTGCACGATCTGTTCCACGCATGCGCATATTTGTACCGCGAAACTTAATTCACTCACAGCGAAAGAAAATGGAGTTAAGCGGAGGAAACGAGAAGTTTGCCCTTTACGATGCCGTTAGGCAATATTTGGTTGACGGGTTAGTGGATGTGGCATTGAAGAAGAAGGTCTCACGAATGGCTGCAAATTTTGTTATAAGAGGTAAGTGAGTGTGGATTTGAAATAATACTCGTTCGATACTTTTTAGGTAGGTAAGTTACCGACCGAATTGCCTATCGAGTATCGAAAAATTACTTCTTGTTCGGTACAATATTTCGATACCTAAAGGGATAACTCGTCAAAGTCGGTGCTTAAACAAATACATAAGAAATGCACGACACACCTAAAACATGAGACGCGCGCGCGCACACAAACTCTCCACGCACATACTCAATGAGACGCGAGCACACACACAATAACCTAAAGATGTTGAAAAGTCGATCAAAAGTGTGCCTACATTTCTCCAGGCTCGATGCCAACAGTATTTGCGGTAAAATAATTGCTCCAAAGACCGGTACCACGACAGATATGATGAAGCCCTTGACAGTGCACGGAGTAAACATAGAGAAGAAAGTTGCTCCGTCTTTGACTGGTAAATGAATAAGTACCTTGTTGATCACTCTGACAGTATTTATATTGCAATAATGACCTACTGCACGTTCAAAAATGTGTTGGTTAGTCAGATTTGTATTTTTTTCTGTAAGGAAAAGTGATGATAATCGTGAACTTAAAACATGCTATGTTACAAAAGATTTCTGTTTCAAATAAATGCTGTTCTTTTGAAATTCTTAATCATCAAAGAATCATGAAAACATTTATCATAGTTTCCAAAATATTTAGCAGCAAACTTTTTTCATATTTCTGAAGGATGTGACACTGAAGTAATGATTTTGAAAATTCAGCTTTGACATCACAGGAACAAATTACATTTTGAAATATATTCAAATAAGATTTTAAATTGTAATACTATTTCACAATGTTACAAGTTTTACTGTATTTTTGACCAAACAAATTCAGCTTTGGTGATCATGAGCTCTTTATAAAAAAAAAAGTGCACTGGCTAAGGAGCATGAGTCAAACTGAAAAAAATAAAACCAAGGTAATGTGTTATGTAATCTTGTTAAAAATGGATTTCATAAAATTGGTATCAAAAAAGTATCGTTCAGGAACCTGTATCGGAGTCAAGGTATTGGTATCGGTATTGGTATTGAATTTTTTTGAACGATACCCAGCCCATATATAGGCCTAAGCATTGTTTTAGTTAACACGTGTGAGCATGTCAGTAACGTTCCATCTCATCAGACATAGTAACCGCCAACATTTTTTCACCACACATGTTTGCATCCCTGAACAAAGACACGTGCACATAAGTGCTGTATTGTAATACCAAACAAAGCATCAAAATCATTACGTAACATTAACAAACATTGTTTGTCTATCACAGAAAGTAAATTATTCTACATTGGCCCCAGTGCTCAATTCATGAGGCTGGTTGTGCTGTCTGATGAGCAGAGGCGGGCTGTCCTGGAGGAGTGCCACAACAACCTGGCACAGGGAACCATGGGGGCGTGAGAGCGACCATGGACAGGGTTGTTGTGGGGTACTACTGGGATAATATAAAGGCAGATGTGGCAGACTGGGTACTTTTTTGGAACTTTCATGGAATTTTTCACTTTAAATTTTGGAATTTAACACTATGGCTCTCAGGCAATGAATTGATTTAGTGGCTTTGTTTGACTTCAGATAATTATTTGGTCTAAATAATAAATGTATCCATCAGGTCAAAAGCTGTCACAGATGCCAAAAGAACGACCCCATAAAGACTGTGTCTCCTGCCCTTCACCCTATTAAGGTAGAGCTTACCTTGGTGTACCACTTGAAGCAACAAGTTAGGTGATGTGGTAATATTACATATCTCTACAGGTGAAAGAGCCGTGGGAGGTGGTCGGTATGGACCTCATTGGTCCACTGAAAAAAACCATGAAAGATCATCAATACGTCCTCACGGTGACAGACCTCTTCACGAAGTGGGTAATCGCTGAGCCTTTGAAGTGTGGCTCCAGCACTGAGGTGGCTGAGGCACTTGTGTCAAACCTCTACAAATTTGGTATGGTCCGGAAAATCATCACTGACAGGGGCCGTGCATTTGTTAACGAGGTATGTGTCTTTATTACCCTCTCCCTTCACACAGGACATATGACGTCACCACAATTCACGCTGTTTTAAGTGGTCATTGGTCATTTCTGAGACCAATAAATATTGAAAATAACCATGTGTGTCTGAATTATGTACAGCTTAATGCACACATATTTGCGGCGCTGAACATCAAGCATGCCATCACAAGTGCATACCATCCCCAGTCAAATGGCCAAGTAAGTGTGCCATCATGACATCCTGCAAAACAGTAAAGTCAACTTTAGCCAATGTATACTAAAGTGCATGTAGTAATTCCTTTCTTTGTTGAAGGATGAGAGAACTAATCAAAATGTAAAGAGGACTCTCAGAAAATATGTTAATCAGCACCATGATGATTGGGACATCCACCTGCAGGCCATAGTTTATGGAATAAACACTGCAAAACAGGTTATTATTCTAAATGACTAGATAACGTATATTGCATACATGTTTTAAGAGTTTTATTTTGTGATTTGATGCAAAACTTTTTGTTTCAAATTAGAGATCCACCAAGTACAGCCCATACTTTTTAATGTACAATAGGCACCCCCGTCTACCACAGGCATTAAATGTCTGTGAGACAGACGCTGCCTTTGAATTTGCGGACCCAGAGGAGGAGCTGGAGCTAAAACTAGCTGGAGTCAAGGCCCTCAATGAAACGGTTTGTTCAGAGTTGTGTGGATGACTTGTTCAATTTGAATAAGAATGTTTGCATAGTAATATATTCTTATCTTTAAGGTACAGAAAAACATTGAAAAGGCACAGGGGAAACAAAAAAAGGCTTTTGAGGCAAAGAAAAGGAAAGGGGTTCGCCAGTGCTCAGTTAAGGCAGGGGACGAGGTCCTAATTGGGGAGCCCAAAAAGAAGGTGAAGAAGGGAAATTGTTTGCAGGATCTCCACCAAGGGCCATTCACCCTCACATCCCTGACAGAGAAGGGTGTGGCAAGTGTGGCTGTGTCAGGGAAAATAAAGAAAGTTAACGTTGCTCAGTTAAGGCCCTACTTTCGGCCACAAGGTATTGTAATAATCCTACTTGGTGACATAGCAAATATAAACATGACACTTGACAATGACGATTAGTATTTACTTTCCTGTTGTGTAGATCATAGCCATGAATCTGAGGGCAGCCAAAATGATGCAGAAGACATTGGACTGGCGGACCACCAGTATGCCAATAAAGGTCCACTGTGGTCCAAGAGGTTGTGTCCTCAGCAAGAACAAGTGGTGAGTGCCAAAATAAACGGGATTGTTCACATGCACAGCTTGTTGGTGTGCTTTAAATAATAAATGCATAATTGCTCATTCCTAACAGGGATATTTTTTATTTCTAGCTGACCTATGTGCTGGACAGAACACGTCCAGCAAAAGAAATTGTTGTTCTGGATGGCCCAGTTTGTCTTCAAAGGGAGGACTTTTGGAGCCTGGGGCTAGACGAACAGGTGGAGAGCAATGTAAGTGGATATTGCTGTAAAGAGTTTGGATGGTTCTAATGCCTTTATTGTAATTATGCAAAACATTCTGTGCTTTCAGATTGGGAATGCGTGCTTCAGTCTGGTAGAGGAGGCAGCCAGGAGACATGTATGTATTTGTATTTACCTTGATGACTTGCACATAAATTTGTGCAAAAGTGAGTACACCTCACATTTTTCCCAAATACTTTTCATGGGACAGCGCTATAGAAATGAAACTGTGATGCATCTTAAGGTAGTCGCTGTACAGCTTGTATACAGTATAGATGTATTGTCCTCTAAAAATAACTCTACATACAGCCATTAACGTCTAAACAGCTGCCAACAAAAGTGGAAGGTAGAGGAGAGCAAGGAGTGTAACATCCACCAGCTCTGTGATGTCACCATGAAGGATTGGGAGAGGATTCCTATAGAAACCTATGCAGCTCTGGTGAATTTCAAGTACGTAGGGGTTAAGGCAGTGCATGATAATGGTACTCACAAAAAAATATTGACAGTTTATGCACAATTAGGACACAATTAGCACATTTGCTGTGAGGTGTACTCACTTTTGTTGCCAGCTGTTTAAACGTTAATGGCTGTATCATTGCTGTTTTCAGAGGACAATAAATCTATACTGCATAACAAACTGTACACTGACTACCTTAAGATGCATCAAAGTTTCAGAAATATAGTGCTGTCCCATGAAAAGATATAACAGAATATTTGCTAAAACGTGAGGGGGTGAGGATGTGAGGACTTTTGTGAGATATGTATATGAAATGCAGACATACAATTTTATTCAGGGAATGGATGTCCACATTGCTGACCTATTTGAAGTCCCTAAATGGAAACTAAGGGAACCTAGTTTGCCGGTAAGTTGCATAATGTGTTGACAAGTCCAGCAGATACACCTCTTTAAGTGAAGATATGTCCAAGGAGATCTGAACATAGTTTTTTTTTTTATAGGACAATGTGGAATCTAAAGACATCATCATTTTGCCAGCATGGTCTAGGGCTAGTTTTTTTTTTTTTAATTGACGCGACCCATAGGCCTATATAGGCCTTCTTAAGCCTTTTGTTAACAACCGCTTTTGATGATGCACGTGCAGTGGCTTATCCATGACGCGATCGTAATGCAAAGTTGATTCTGCACTCTTTTGATCTAGCTAAAGCTACAGGGATGCTAATTAACCGATTAACCATTAACCATTGTAAGAATTTTAACCAATTAATAGCCTACTATCGTTTGCTGTATGCTTAAAAAATTCACTAAAAATATTCCACAACAAATCCTTTAAATTTAATGATATTCAGAACAGAACAAGAATGAAAAAAAAATATCTATAAACAAGCCAAAGCGAAATAATTTAAAGCGAAAGTGAAAGTAAGCGGCGTTGGGCTCACGTAACTCTCTCATTCGAATATTTTTTTTTCCATATTCGCGATTTATTTGGATGCTAAACTATTATTTATTATAGGCTTCTAAGAAAAAATTAAAATGATTATCCCCCCAAATTTTAAATATTGATTAGGCTTCAAAAAATATAAAAACTTTTAATTTAAGTGAACTTCAAACAAACCTTAGGCCTACATAAACCCATTATAAATGTCATATTTAGCCTACCTGTGCCTTTCCTGTCTAACAGGTATGAAATATACAGAAATTGAATAAGGTTATCAAAACATTCTGCACTGCATAAATTATAAACTAAATATAGATAAATCCTTATTAAAACTACAAGCATTCTTTAGTCAAGAGCAGTTAGTAATTTTCTCCGAGAATTAGCTGCTGCCACTTTAGGACCAGCCACAGCTGACGATCTCACGCATCCCATTCTCTCACTACTCTTTACTTTAATTTTAAGATTTTATTTAAATCATTTAAGACTGTTCTTGTGAGGATACTCGACAAAACGGACATTTTGGCATACATGTGTGTTGTTCGTTCTAGCGCGAAAGAGAACTTGATACTGGCGCGCGTCTATCTGTGGGTCGTGTGTGTGTGTGTCAGGAGGACATTCACTGACAGCGCGTTCTCTTTTGTCTTGTCGCGCATGAAAAAGCATTTGCATGAATAAGAGCGGGATCATATAACGATAGCTTAGTCACCTGTTGTTGTTTCTGGCGTTTCATCGCCTGTGCCGCAAACGCGATACCACGGAGGAGCAGTACCGAGCCTATGTCGATGCGCGCGCGTCCGGGAACATCACGTATACACAAATAGCAAACGGGATTTTGGATTTTGAAAAGTGGGGAGGACATGTCTCCCGTCCCCATAGGAAATTACGCTCGTGGGCTTCTTTGTACTTCACTCACGTTCCAATATCGATCCCTCTTCAGAAAATCACCCTCTTCACATGCGCAAAAATGTGCTTGGAAACATCACAGTGGAGCGGTGCTTACGCTGAATGGCACGAATTGTAGGCTATTGACTATTTAAACAGAGCAGTGTAATTTTTATGTGAGGTTGACTATTTTATTTTGATAATGAACCGGCTGCGATGTCAAGATTGCAATGCTGGAATATGTTGCGTGTGAGGCGCTACCGCGGCACGATGGAATCATATAAATATACTCCGTTATTTTGTTCAGGACATCATTCGAAACTGCAAAGTATTTATTTATATTTGTGTACACTCGCAATAAAACAACATTGTGCTTTTGTAAAATAAAGAAAACAAGCAAACTGCCGTCTCGGTTTCCTTTCCGTCAACTGGTTTGTGAGGCGCCGCGCCTCACAGAAATGAACCAAACTCAGCAGCATGCTGTCAGTTTTTTCTTTCGTTTTATTAATCTATTAATTGTTTAAATAGCCATATTGCGCGTGTTTCTTTTATATAGGCCTATAGACTATGATTTTATGAAAACAAATTTTGTTTTTTAATTTAATTATATTTTCCTTAAATCATCCTGGTGACCCATTTTTTAAGTCTCGCGACCCACCCGAGGGTCGCGACCCAGGGTTTGAAAACCACTGGTCTAGGGGGTCACAAACAGCAAGCCACTACATGCTTTGTGTACAGTTACATTGTTTTTTAGTTTTTCCTCTATTTGTAAACCAGTTGGTGCCCCTATTGCTGACATTAATAGGGTATGTTCTTCACAGGTTTTATTAGTTGCTAAGAAGGAGGCTATTTTTCTGGACTCATTATGTCCAAATGGGTTTGGAGATGAGAAATACCGAACCATATTTAGGTTTGAAACGCATAAGCAGAGGACATTAGCAAGGTTTGACCTATGACCGAATAAGGCTAACACAGAGAACAGAAAGTGCATGTAGTTACATGCTACTATGGGAATTAAAGTTAATACATGATAGGGGGTGTTTTCTACATTGTTTTTTTTATTTTTTTATCCAGTTAAGCCTGAACAGCACTCTGAAAATCTTCAATCTGATGACACTGTGTAACAGCCTTAACAAATACAGATCAAACTGAGTGAAATGGACTGATATCCTGTTCAGGCAAAGCCTTGTTCTCTGGCTTCAGGTTTGAGTAAAAGCCTTGTTCTCTGGCTTTAGGATTGAGTAAAAGCCTTGTTCTCTGGCTTTAGGATTGAGTAAAAGCCTTGTTCTCTGGCTTTAGGATTGAGTAAAAGCCTGGTTCTCTGGCTTTAGGATTGAGTAAAAGCCTGGTTCTCTGGCTTTAGGATTGAGTAAAAGCCTGGTTCTCTGGCTTTAGGATTGAGTAAAAGCCTTGTTCTCCGGCTTTAGGATTGAGTAAAAGCCTTGTTCTCTGGCTTTAGGTTTGAGTAAAAGCCTTGTTCCCTGGCTTTAGGATTGAGGAAAAAACCTTGTTCTATGGATTCAGTTTTGCATAATTTTTTTCCAGACAACTTGCAGGAGCAGTGGCTAATGGACCGTGGGTGGAGAAGACGGGCAAAGATTTTGATGTAACTTTGCTTACTATGTAATTATGCCATTTAATTTTGCTCAGCGGACACTATATATGGTTGTCAACATCACATCTGAGTAACTGTATATTACTTTTCAGCCATTTCCAGTTCAGTCAGATGGACAGAGCTGTGGGATATTCATGCTTATGGTAAACTTATACAATTTCTATTCATTTTTTTCCTGTTTGTCCTAAATCTCCATAATCATTATTTTTCTCTTTAACAGTATGCCCTCTGCATCTGTACTGGTGCCATGTTTCACTTTTTGGATGTAAGTTGTAATTCACGGAATGTATGTATCCAAGAATGTTAAAAAACAAACAATGCATGACTCCAATATTACATGTGTATTACAGACTGACATACCAATTATTCGGAAGTGGTGGTGTCTCCAGATTCTGGTGAAATTCTCGATCGCAAGGTAGGACACATTTCAAGCAGTAAAACTTTGGTCTGCTTTACAATTATGCTACATTAAAAGTACCATACTTTTGAATAGGCATGGGCAGAACTTCGGGCAGCGCTTTGCTTTCTGGACAGAGGAAGCAGAACAGCTGATGGCAGGCACCCTACCACCTATTTATAGGATTTCTCGACCCCAAATAGTCAAGGTATGGCCAAACTAAACAAACAACCATTTTCACGTATGCATTCTCAGGTAGGTCTCAAAAAATTTGAATATTGTGGAAAAGTGTGTGAATTACTGAATTAAATGTAAAACTTGAAACTGATACATTATATAGATTTATACTACAGGGCCGTTGAATGCTTGAATCTGATTGGTTGACAAACGTTATAAGGTGTGCATTATTTTCAGGGAAACGCACAGCTAAAGTAGTTCCAGGCAGGTCTTGACCGCATTACAGTTCCATATCACTTCGCGTAGTTAACTGTAATAACGGAAAATAGGATACAATTCATAACAAGAACAAACGCATGGGGCTAAATGTTTTATCTGCAATTTTCAATGTCTAGCTTCACAATCAATGGAAACATGCAGTTTAATTTTAATAGATAAAGTATATAGTCCTATATAATCAATAGAAAATTAAACTGAATATAGGCTAAATAAATGGATAGTCCTGCAGCACGGATTTTTATTGCAGATAATTTAACAAATAAATAATTATTGATAGGCCTACTTGTTAAAAGGGCTTTGTGTTTCATTTATTTGGCTAGTCTGTCATCTGTCAATAATAGAAAAAAAATGAACAAATTAATTAAAACGAATTGAA
Organism: Squalius cephalus; assembly: GCF_949319135.1. NCBI lineage: Eukaryota > Metazoa > Chordata > Actinopteri > Cypriniformes > Leuciscidae > Squalius > Squalius cephalus. The sequence continues at coordinate 10,144,637 of NC_137143.1, forward strand.
TTAATAATTAAATAATAATATTGCCGCACATGCTTTTCTGTCTCATTATTGCAACATCTCTCTCTAATAACTGCATTAAGCCGGGGACACACTTTAAGGCCGGTTATGAATGTAATTTGATACTTATGAGTTGATCATGCCCAAACGCGCGTTCGGCATGTTCATTCTGTGTTCAGAGTCGGTGTTTAAAATCTGCTGCAGTCGATGAAAACAGTCAGAGAATGTGTCAGCTAGTCGTGTGTCCCAGCATTAGTCTGCTATCAGCGGCTCAAACCTCCGTTACTAACTCTAAAATGACGTTTTGGAATTAGCAACGGAGGCATTGGATTAGATGCGTAAGAAATTAGTCCTACATACAAGAGCGTTTTAATGACAAAAACTTTACAAACGTCTTGAAATACATAATCTGAACAATGTTTCGAGGTGTGGTAACTGTAGTATAAGCGGAATAATTGACTTCAGGCCGTTGAATTATTAGAAAAATAATGCACACCCGAGGTGGTAATGCGGTCACGACGCGAAGCGGAGTTTCGCGTCATTATTTTTCTAATAATTCAACGGCCTTGCGTCAATTATTCCTTACTTATACAACATGTTACATCACGTGATATATTCAAAAATAGAAGATCGTAACAAACAGTTCAAGTCAAGTGGGTCAAATGTACACCAATAATGCGATTATTTCCAATGATCAGAGTAAGGAGTTAATCGCAGTAAGATGTTTACATGACTGGATGAAACCTCTTCACTCCTACATGCCGTTTTTATTTTCTGATTATTCACACATAGCCCAATGCAGAGCACAAATGATGAACTCATATACTGTCCACTGTTTTAATTTACGAACATTAAATAACAAACGGGTTCTTATGGACGTATTTTGTTATTCTGTGCCGTAATAAAGACAGAAATATTATGTCGGTGCCTGTAACAGTTTTATACACTGCTGTCACATTATTTGCGCTGTTTCTGGATGAAGGCAGACTGCTGACAGTGAGTCGTGTTGACAGAGTTCAGGGAAAACTTCCTAATGTCAAGTTTAAAATGAATACGCGCTTAAGGTGCGTGACAAAAACACGCGCACTTCAGTTAGTGCGATTAAAGTGTTTACATGGCCGCATACTGCGATTAAAAACTGCGTTTTAATACGATTATAGTTGATACGATTATGAGCTTAATCAAAAAAAAAAAAAAAACTTTGTTACATTGCAGCCATGTCCTAGAGACATTTGTTAATTTTCTTTCTTCTTAATCTACACTCAGTACCCCATAGTGACAGCAAAATACAGAATTGTAGAGGTTTTTGCAAATTAATAAAAATTAAACTGAAATATCCAGAATTTCAGAAATTGAAACCTGCCCACACTGCCAAAAGTACCAATACCTGGTTTAATGACCAAGGAGTCATTGTGCTTGATTGCCCTGCAAACTCTTCTCACCTGAACCCCAAAGGGAATCTATGTGGCATTGCCAACAGGAAGATCGGAGGTACAAGATACAACAATGCTGGTGAGCTGAAAGCTGCTTTTAAAGAAACCTAGGCTTCCATAACACCTCAGCAGTGCCACATGTGGATTGCCTTCATGCCTCGTCACACTAATGCAGTATTTCAAGCAAATGGAGGCCCAACCAAGTATTTAGTGCATATACGTGAACATATTTTTCAGAAGACCGACATTTCTGTATTAAAAATTCTTGTTTTTTCTATTGGTTGTATGTGATATTCTAATTTTGTGAGATACTGAATGTTGGGTTTTCTTTAGACATAAGCCGTAGTAATCAAAATGAACACACAGAATTATTTAGCATAGTGTCTAATGAATCTATATAATGTATTAGTTTCACATTTTACATTTGAATTATTGAAATTGACAAACTTCCACAATATTCTGATTTTGTGAGACCTGTATTTACTTTATGCATGTTATGGTTTATATGAGTTAGCAGATGCTTTTGTCCAAAGTGGCTTACAAATAAAAACAATACAAAGGTTCGCAATTATTAGCCTAATGAAAATACAATAATATACAAACCATAATTTGTTGAAAAGATGTCTTTAGGTCCCTTTTGAACATCTTATGTTGTAGTGTAGTCTTAATTTATGGTATTTGCTTTATCATAGGAGGAGCAGGTAGAAGTGGAGGAGCTGCCCCTCACATTGAAACACATGTACAAGGCAGAATACATTGTGAGGAACAGTGTTGGGCTTTTCACTGGCCAGGTGCAAGAACCATCATACATGTTGATGGTTCATGATGACCAAATGAAAGCGTGGAGGGTGCTGATGGAGTCGATGAATTGCGACGCCATGGAGCCTTTCACGTTCATTTTTGAAAACATCCAGGACATGGAAACCTTCATGGTTATTTGCAAAGACACCCTCAACCTGAGAGTAAATGCTGGAGTTGGGGTGCACAGTCACCCGTATACATTTCGTGAGTGTGTGTGTGTGTGTGTGTGTGTGTGTGTGTGTGTGTGTGTGTGTGTGTGTGTGTGTGTGTGTGTGTGTGTGTGTGTGAGAGAGAGAGAGAGAGTGAGTGTGTGCGAGAGAGAGAGTGAGTGTGTGCGAGAGAGAGAGTGTGTGTGTGTGCGAGAGAGAAAGTGTGTGTGTGTGTGAGAGAGAGAGAAAGTGTGTGTGTGTGTGTGAGAGAAAGTGTGTGTGTGTGTGTGTGTGTGTGTGTGTGAGAGAAAGTGTGTGTGTGTGTGTGAGAGAGAGAGAGAGAGAGAGAGTGTGTGTGTGTGTGTGTGTGTGTGAGTGTGTGTGTGTGTGTGTGAGTGAGTGAGTGTGTGAGTGAGTGTGTGAGATAATTTTTACTCTTAAATAAAGATACTGTACTTCACTACTGTCCACCGCTGGTCTCATGTCACTTCTGTGCGCACACATGCTTCTTTCAAGTCATTTCCATTGTCAGTTTGAAACACTCTATAACGTTTCCCCAGACTTGTTTGTAGTTCTTTCTTCATGTAAGTGCAGATAGTCTGGCATAAATACATATGTTCCTTATTGTTTTCTGTAAACAACATTGAAGGGATTATTTTCCTCATTTAGATTTTTGTATGTATATATATATATATTACTACAATACTACTGACCTCAGACCAAAACACGGTAAGTTAAGTCTAATATCATACAGCAATGAATCGCAAAGGAAAGTATGGAGGAAACTGATCATGTATGTTCATGTAACAACTCACAACTCCTTTATTATTTTGGATTGGCAACCACATAAACACATCGTAATGCATAGCGTAAGCTACATTTAAAAGCATCAAAATACACAAATACGTTACACAAATATGCCGCAAGTTGTGCCGCCTGGCCGTCAAGTGTTTCAACGCATGCGTGGTACCGATAGTATAGGAAAATCGTGACGTTTTCTACTACGTAATTACGCGCATACGTAGAACGGATCGTGCAGATGGAACGGATCGTGTACCCATGCGTGTACCGACCTTTTTACAGTCTATGGTACCGACCAAGGGTGCAGGGATTTGTATTATTTTGAAGTACCCCCGGACGCCGCCATTGGCTAACGGAACCCCACCTGCAGTTAGCATCCCATTGACTCCCATTCATTTTGGCGTCACTTTGACAGCGAATAACTTCACATCTGAGGCGTTTAAAGACTCCATTTGTCCATTATTTATTTCTAAAGAAACACGACAATGTATAAAATGCTCCATTACCTTGTATTTTACGTTATGGCCCTGTAGAAGCAGTTTTTGTAAAAGTAGGCTAACGATTGCGTCACAGCCACGCGACTCTCTGTCGCACAGTAGAGAATTACCGTATGGACAGGAGGAGAAGCTCGCGGGCAATCGGGAGGACGTCGAGGCAAAATGACAAAGTAATTAATCAGAACACCTACAAAAAGTTTCTCCTGCTCCAAGATCATGGACAGCTCCTACTCACGCTCTCCGTCTCTGCGAGTTTCGGAAGGTAATGATTCAGATTGATCTTGGCACAGCTACTAGAAGACAGACGGTTTGCTCACGTCACATCTACGTCGTCGAGCTCAGTTTGAGTCTGCGCAGTACGCTGGACCCCCAGGAAGTAAGATTTTCTAATTGGCTTCACTTTGTCTCCGTTGAATCCAATGGGGTCGCTGTGTCCATTTCTTTTACTGTCTATGGTACCGACAGGGGCGTCGTCCATCTTTTTTTACAGTCTATGGTGGAAACGAAGCTTCGGACGTCACAGATCACGTGGTTATGGCTAAACGAATCAAGCTACGATACACTGCTTCAATGTGAGATGTTTCGTTTTTTTAAAACAAGCAGAGCCCGTCTACGGAGAGCCTGCCCACTCCCTATTAAGTCCTATTGTACCGAATTTTGGTTGTAGTTCCACCAGAGCTCCACTGGGGGCGATCGCCATGAGTGCAAAATGAATGGGAGTCAATGGGGCTAGACGGCTAAATTTGTCTCTTTCACCCGATTGCCGTTGAGAAATCTCAGATTTGATTGTAAGTTTTGCAAGTTCAACATGGGTTTTAGGTCAAAAGTTGAATGAACGAGTACTTATGTCGTTTTGATTTCTTACAGGTTGAGTTGTTGTTGCCCATAACACGCTAGCATTCTGCTAATGAACGCCGATTGGTCAGTGAAGGACTGATTACGACCAGAGATACCGCTTGATGGCATCGTGGCATCCGAAGCGGGACCAGAAACAAACAAAACAAAAACTCTTCTAGCACGTGTATTTACCTGTGTCAGCTGTGTTGTCGATGCCTCGAGAGAAAATAAAGAGCAGAGCGCGAAAGCACCAAAGCAACTGAAGGATTGCCATAAAGCAGTATCTCTGGTCGTACGATGTGTATGACGTCATTGACACTTTAAAAGACTTTTTAAAGCAAATAAGTGACTCTAAAAAATCTAACACCCAGCAATGTGTAATTTTTTTGCATCTCCTTTCGAATACAACATTCAAATTAGTAGACAAAAAATTATATCCTGAGAAAAGTGGATTTTGAGGGGTATACTGCCATAGACCTCCATTCATTCTGCACTCGTCATGTGAGCGCCCTCATATGGAATCAGAGTGGAACTGCAACCAGTTCAGAAGCCGGAAGTGTAGCACAGTGAAACTTCTCGCCATATTAGACTGATACAAGCTTCGAAGCCTCGATGCCGAACGTCACATCACTAATAAATCGTTTATTTTAGCGTCATGGGTCAGTGATACGTTTGCCGTTTTTTAGCTGTTAACTGTGTTCATAAGTGAGTGAGACATGAACAGAAGCAGCAGCAGCAGTTTCAGACTCTTTAGATTTGCCCTTATGAAATGTTTGTCTCGACGCCTTTACAGATACACATATCACCGATATTATTGCTCTGAATCTTCTACTACCAGTCAAAGCAGAGTAGTGCAGCTAAAGAGTAAACTGGCAAGTGGTCCCAGTTTTCAGGACTTCGTCAAGAGTTCTGACAAGAGCCATTATGACTGCAATGAGGAATATGAGGAGTACTACATTACTGAAGACACAACAGCACATTCACAGAAAGGTATGGATTTAAAAAAAAAAGAAATTATACATCGACAGATTCTACTATAGTCAAAGAGTATTCTATACTCTTTGCTATAGTGTCTGATGGATAAATGATATACAAAACCCATTTTTAGTTATTGTCTTATTTATGCTTTGCAATAGAAATAATTATTAGATCACAGCAATAAAAAGCCATCATGGTAGTGTACAGTAATAAAGTACTTGCAAATCATTTGCAAACTACTATTTTATAGTTAATTCATAATTAATATATTGTAGTCTCTACACTTAATATAGTCCTATTAATAGGATATATATAATTTATTCAATGCCATGCGAACAAGAGGTACTACATATTCACATTATTACATTAAAAAATAGAAAAATTACATAAAATCCAGTGCATTCAAAGATGTTTTCAGCGTTTTTGTTTTTTGTTTGTTCCAAAAGATTTACATATACTTTAAAGCCATTTTAAAATATGAAAAATTTGGTTTGCATTGAGCCCACTTCATTTTATATATGGTATTTTCCTAATAAAATAAATAACTGTATAATATGTTGTTCTTTACATACCAAATTGTCATTCTGGGTACAAAAAAGCACATCATCAAATACACACATTTCTATAATCATACACTTCAGTTTTCATTTTTGTTTTAAAACATTAACATTATCAAAGAAAATGTTACCACAAAGATCATCCATGATGATTCCCACTGAATTAGAGTTTTTTTTTAAGAGTAACATCACACTTGGAATTGCGTAAAGAACAATAGCAAACTCTCTTGGTTATTAATAGGCTATTTAGAAATGGTGAGTTCTTCACTCATCGTCACTGTAATCAACGAAATTATTATTGTTTAATTAGCTCACAAAAGAGTTAGATAATTTTTTTATGCTTTGTTAACTTGTGACACGGAAAATGTCATTAAGTGCTTTAAACCAACCTTCATTAGACATCAATTGCGTTAGTATTATGTGCTAGTTAAAAATAAAAATATAAAAACATAGCCTATAGAGCTGGTAAGTCCCGCCCCTTCCGTAAAACCCCGCTGGACCTCTAGGTTGAAAAATCGTCAATGCAAGTGAATGGGAGAAAATAATTATTTTCTGGTCCCGTTTGAATTGTGCCATGAATGTGAACATGTTGTCTGTGAATTTTTTATATAATCTTTCATGTTACGAGTTTGACAGTATATGGTATGATTCTTCGGCTAGCAGTTGTGGAAAAGACATAACGAGAAAGACTACATGTCGCCTATGTGACGTCACCCCATAAAGTTGACTTACCCGTGGTTTTCGCCAACCTCAACGATTTTGTCCTCTCCCTGAAAGAAGGCGGTGAAGTGCACCAAAGACACAGCCATGTTTAGCGGGATCCGTGAGCTAGTGTCCGTGTGCTAGTGGTGTTGACGTTTCAAACGCGTCGAAAGCAGCGAAGAGTTGTAGTCCACAAAGTGCTCTCACACAAAGTCTAACCGTATCAAACTTCTACCCGCTAAATTGTAGCATTCTTCACACGAAAGATTATATAAAAAAATCACAGACAACATGTTCACATTCATGGCACAATTCAAACGGGACCAGAAAATAATTATTTTCTCCCATTCACTTGCATTGACGATTTTTCAACCTACAGGTCCAGCGGGGTTAGCGGAGGGGGCGGGACTTACCAGCTCTCTATATATATATTTAAAAAAAAGAATATATATATATATATATATATATATATATATATATATATACACACACACACACACTCACTCAAGGCTGTTGAGTGTTTGATTTTGATTGGTTGACGAACGTTCTAAGGCGTGCAATTATTTTCAGGGAAACACACGGCTAAAGTAGTTCCAGGCAGGTCTTGACTATTCCATATCACTTCGCCAAATAATTTAAGTTATTTCAAAGGTCTTTACAGCCTACAGAACCAAAACCCACAAGGCCACTGACCGAGCAAATAAATATAGTAAACAATAGGATAAAAACTACAAATTATTTCTAGTTTTTTTCTATTATTTATAAGCACATATCTCTTTCTCACGCTCTCTCTCCCACTGAAACGCACACACATACAATATGGACACACACTGGCGCAAACGTGTTGTCAGCGCTGCTCTGATGATTTTATCAGTAAAATAGTTTAGTAACTTAAAAGAAAATGACATTTCTCAGTAGCGAGGTGCAGATAAACATAGTTTCGCTATCAGTAGACACGGGTGCCGCAGCCAAACACTGTTGAGAGATGCACAGATTGTGCCTAACCCTAACCCACCTAGCATTTGCATAATTTTTCTGATAAGTCAACGGCCCGTCGTCAATTATTCTCCTTGACCTAATCTAAAGTGAGAACTATTTACTCCTAATAACCAGTTAACAATTCCTTTACTACAAGCTAATTAAACAATAATAATTGTGTTAATTACAGTGACAATAAAGAACTCACTATTTGTATATAGCCTATTAATATATTAACAATGTAGAGACTACAATATATTAACTATTAATTATCGAGAAACTAATAGTTTGTTAATTTGATGTACTTTATCACTGTAATGCTTTATTAAAGACCATTACAGATTCAGAAGAAATATCTGTTTCATTAATCAGTAGCTATTATGTGTAATTTTGTCACATTACACTAATTTAGAAGTCTAAATTCTTTCTTAGAGAATAATTATGCTACACATGTGAAATGCCTTACAGTGTATTTTGAGACATATGGCTGTCAGATGAATGTCAGCGACACTGAAACTGCTTGGTCCATTCTTCAGAAAGCAGGATATTCTCGGACACATGAGCTTTTAGAGGTACTGCAAACTTTCCCTAATAAAAATTCACTATGGAAACACATCTGTTGAAACTATGGTCAATTTTTGTAAGGAGTGTGATAAAGTCAGAATTGCAGAATATGGTTAATTGCATCGAGGCTTTAATGTTGTTCATCTGATATTCTTGTACAGGCAGATGTGGTACTACTTGTCACTTGCTCCGTAAGGTAAGAAAGACTGCTTTTTAAAGCAAAGAATGAGTATAATAAGTGCAATTTGCTTTCAGATTTAGGGTTTAATGGGTTTCTTTTTTGACAGAGAAAAGGCAGAGCAAACCATTTGGAATCGACTAAAACATCTCACTGCTTTAAAGAAGAGGTGTCAGAAACACAAGACTTCACTAAAAATAGGTGTCCTAGGTAACTATTATAATGGTTCCACTTTATTTTCTTCTAAAAAGCTGTGTGAAGTGTGAATGTGCATGCACAGGGCTCAACAGAAAGAAGCAGTCCAGAATTTTTACCATGGCAATATGTTAGAAATTAAAATGTAAATAAAAATTATACTTTTTAGCAATGTATTTTGTATCAGATGCAAATAAGTGTTCAGCAAAGATATACAGTATTTACTAGCGTTCTAAATCGAATGTTTTGTCATGATACTATATAACATCGATTCTCCTAGCCAGCAATATGATATTTGCAGATACCTCAAAACATGCCACGATATGATTACATTTCAGGGATGGCCCGTCATAGTCTAATCTGTGCCGCCACGGTTTCATAATGAACTGAAAATATTTTAAAACTTCTCATAATAACAGCAGAGTTTTTCCTGGCTTAAAAATGGTCTTTGGTTGTGGCTGTAGAACACGGTCATCCACTCACACAGTACACAATTTATTTATATATATAGCCTATATGTGAGAGTGACCCGTGCTGGCAAAAGGAGTCGGAGTGTGCACATGCTAATTACGAGCTTCAGGCAAAACAAGTGATACATATAATTTTTGGTCGAATTTGAAGTTTTCACAAAAATGTGTCTAGTGATCCTCATGCTCCAGATAGCAATTAAACATCTAAAAGTATCTTTAAGTTTTAGGAGCACCTTTTCCTTGTCCGTGAAATTTGCCATTTTACTCTGCTCGCTTTTCGATGACTGGCGCTTCCTCTCAGCACAAATTTGGTATCGTTTTAAAGCGCAGGATTCCAGCTTTGTGAATATTCATAGCGCATTCTCGATGGCATGATTCTGAACCAATGGAATGTGATTTTCAAATTCATGCGGATGTAAACAAAGCGATCTTACTCGGGCTGACTGATAGATCCGAAGTGTGTGCACAAAGACCTCTCAGACAGTGCGTGATCCCGGTATACACATATAGCCTACACAGAATTACAGTATTTCAAAAAATCTGTCTTTGCGAGTATTTGCGAGTGTGAACGTTTGATTAACTGTTTGGGGGAAAACATCCGATATGTAACATTATATTAGATGCGTGCAGTACAGTAGGTCTTAATATGCTGTCTGTTTCATTAATGTTAATCAAACAATTGTGGTATCATGGGAAAAAAAGTAAAAAAAAAAAAAATATATATATATTTTTTTTTATATATATATACACACACACACACACACACACACACACACACACACACACACACACACACACACACAGTATCTCACAAATGTGAGTACACCCCTCACATTTCAGCAAACATTTTAGGATATCTTCTCAAGGGACAATACTATAGAAATGAAACTTGGGTAGATTTTAGAGTAGTCAATGTGTAGCAGTATATATTTACTGTCCTCTGAAAATAACTCAACATACAGCCATTATTGTCAAAATAGCTGGCAACAAAAGTGAGTACACCGTAAGTGAAAATGTCAAAACTGTGTCCAAAGTGTCAATATTTTGTGTGAGCACCATTGTTATCTAGCACTGCCTTAATCCTCCTGGGCATGGATTTCACCAGAGCTGCACAGGTTGTTGCTGGGACCCTCTTCCACTCCTCCATAATGATATCACAGAGTCTTAGACACATGGCGCCCCTCCACCTTACGCTTGAGGATGCCCCACAGGTGCTCAATAGGGTTCAGGTCTGGAGACATACTTGGCCACTCCATCACCTTCAACTTCAGCTTCCTCAGCAAGGCAGTTGTCATCTTGGCGGTTTGTTTGGGGTCGTTATCATGCCGTTCGGCCCAGTTTCTGAAGGGAGGGCATCATGTTCTGCTTCAGAATGTCATAGTACATGTTGGAATCCATGTTTCCCCTTAATGAAGCGCATCTCCCCAGTACCAACTGCACTCATGCAGCCCCAGACCATGATGCTACCAACACCATGCTCGACTGTAGGCAAGACACAATTTTCTTGGTACTCCTCACCAGGGCGTCGCCACACATGCTAGACACCATCTGAACCAAACAAGTTTATCTTAGTCTCATCAGGCCACAGGGCATGGTTCCAGTAATTCATGCTCTTGGACAGGTTGCTTTCAGCAAACTGTTTGCGGGCTTTCTTGTGAGCCAGCTTCAGAAGAGGCTTCCTTCTGGGACGACGGCCATGCAAACCGACTTGTTGCAGTGTGCGGCGTATGGTCTGAGCACTGACAAGCTGACCTTCCGCTTCTGCAACCTCTAAAGCAATGCTGGCAGGATTCATGCGTCTGTTTTTTGAAGCCAGCTTCTGCACCTGACGCACAGCACGAGGACTCAACTTCTTTGATTGGCCATTGCGAGGCCTGTTATGAGTGGAACCCATCTTGGAAAACCTCTATATGACCCTGGCCTGTACTGTAACTTAGTTTCAGGGTGTTACCAATCTTCTTATAGCCTTGGTCATCTTTGTGGAGAACAAAAATTCTAATTCACAAATCCTTAGAGAGTTCTTTGCCATGAGGTGCCATGTTGAACATCCAGTGGTTGAATTGTACTCAAAGCACAAATTTTAACTGCTCTAATACAAGATACACACATTTGTATGGTCCTGTCAAGCAGACAAAAACATGAAAATTATGAATAGGACATGTGGCTTTGCATGGTTAAACGACGTACAGCTATTTTCACTTAGGGTGTACTCACTTTTGTTGCCAGCTATTTTGACAATAATGGCTGCATGTTCAGTTATTTTCAGAGGACAGTAAATATATACTGCTATACAAGCAGCACATTGACTACTCTAAAATCTATCCAAGTTTCATTTCTATAGTATTGTCTCTTGAGAAGATATGCTAAAATGTTTGCTGAAATGTGAGGGGTGTACTCACTTTTGTGAGATACTGTATATATATATATATATACATATATATATACACTGTTTATATATATACACTGTTTATATATATAATATATACAGTGAGGAAAATAAGTATTTGAGCACCCTGCTATTTTGCAAGTTCTCCCACTTAGAAATCATGGAGGGGTCTGAAATTGTCATCGTAGGTGCATGTCCACTGTGAGAGACATAATCTAAAAAAAAAAAATCCAGAAATCACTATGTATGATTTTTTAACTATTTATTTGTATGATACAGCTGCAAATAAGTATTTGAACACCTGAGAAAATCAATGTTAATATTTGGTACAGTAGCCTTTGTTTGCAATTACAGAGGTCAAACGTTTCCTGTAGTTTTTCACCAGGTTTGCACACACTGCAGGAGGGATTTTGGCCCACTTCTCCACACAGATGTTCTCTAGATCAGTCAGGTTTCTGGGCTGTCGCTGATAAACACGGAGTTTGAGCTCCCTCCAAAGATTCTCTATTGGGTTTAGGTCTGGAGACTGGCTAGGCCACGCCAGAACCTTGATATGCTTCTTACAGAGCCACTCCTTGGTTATCGTGGCTGTGTGCTTCGGGTCAATGTCATGTTGGAAGACCCAGCCTCGACCCATCTTCAATGCTCTTACTGAGGGAAGGAGGTTGTTCCCCAAAATCTCGCAATACATGGCCCCGGTCATCCTCTCCTTAATACAGTCAGGGGCGCAACTACCCAGTGTCAGACGGGTATGCAGCAACAATTTTGGCGCCACAAATGCACTGAAAAATAAAGGAAACTTTCATAATTAGTTTTGTACTAATTTCTATACATTACAGATGTGATTGGGACAGCCCAGTGTCAATCAAGAAAATAACCAATGGGCCGCTAGCCTACGTGTTTAATGAAAAATGTAAAAAAAAAGCTATATATATTTATTTTTTTTGACCAATGTATTACAACGGCACTAACCCAGCGCCGCCAATTAAGCAAAACAAAACGAATGGGCCGTCGATGTACAAGTTTTGTGCGCCGTTAAGACAAAGACAAAAAAAATTGCCTATTAGATGTATCAGCCCAAAAAGCATGTCGGCCCACCGGGAATATCCTAGCCTACATGCGTGGACGTCACACTTTAAATCCTACCTGTTGCCTTTGACCATACACTTATTTAGCTGCTGGCGCATCAATTGACATGCCATCTCCTTTTCCCTCTTTCTTGTTCTATTTTTAGTCCCGACAGCTTTTTTGCTTTATCCATCTTTTTCGACTCTTACCTGCTCGCTCAGCGCTCACGGCGCCCCCGCCTGCTCGCGATATTGTCCCCCCCCTCTCTATGTCAAAATTCTATGATGGAATCTTATGAATATCCTTCTCTAGCCTGTTAGTCCTCCAAAAAGTTATATAACATTGAGGAAATGCAGAAATTATTTAGAAACGCACAACAGCTACGTATAGATCTAAAAAAAAAAAAAAAAAAAATTACCATCGCTTTGGCGCCCCCCCTGGTGCTGCGCCCCTATGCGCCGCATATAGCGCATACCCACTTTTTGCGCCACTGAACGCCGATAACTTTTTTGCGCCACTGAACGCGCATACCCACTTTTTGCGCCACCAGTGCAGTCGTCCTGTCCCATGTGCAGAAAAACACCCCCAAAGCATGATGCTACCACCCCCATGCTTCACAGTAGGGATGGTGTTCTTGGGATGGTACTCATCATTCTTCTTCCTCCAAACACGTTTAGTGGAATTATGACCAAAAAGTTCTATTTTGGTCTCATCTGACCACATGACTTTCTCCCATGACTCCTCTGGATCATCCAAATGGTCATTGGCAAACTTAAGACGGGCCTTGACATGTGCTGGTTTAAGCAGGGGAACCTTCCGTGCCATGCATGATTTCAAACCATGACGTCTTAGTGTATTACCAACAGTAACCTTGGAAACGGTGGTCCCAGCTCTTTTCAGGTCATTGACCAGCTCCTCCTGTGTAGTTCTGGGCTGATTTCTCACCTTTCTTAGGATCATTGAGACCCCACGAGGTGAGATCTTGCATGGAGCCCCAGTCCGAGGGAGATTGACAGTCATGTTTAGCTTCTTCCATTTTCTAATGATTGCTCCAACAGTGGACCTTTTTTCACCAAGCTGCTTGGCAATTTCCCCGTAGCCCTTTCCAGCCTTGTGGAGGTGTACAATTTTGTCTCTAGTGTCTTTGGACAGCTCTTTGGTCTTGGCCATGTTAGTAGTTGGATTCTTACTGATTGTATGGGGTGGACAGGTGTCTTTATGCAGCTAACGACCTCAAACAGGTGCATCTAATTTAGGATAATAAATGGAGTGGAGGTGGACATTTTAAAGGCAGACTAACAGGTCTTTGAGGGTCAGAATTCTAGCTGATAGACAGGTGTTCAAATACTTATTTGCAGCTGTATCATACAAATAAATAGTTAAAAAATCATATATTGTGATTTCTGGATTTTTTTTTTTAGATTATGTCTCTCACAGTGGACATGCACCTACGATGACAATTTCAGACCCCTCCATGATTTCCAAGTGGGAGAACTTGCAAAATAGCAGGGTGTTCAAATACTTATTTTCCTCACTATATATATACTGTATATATACACGTTACGAACTGCTCCGAGACGAGGGTTGAGATCCAAACGCAGCTTTATTGTATGGGGCAATCCAGAGGCGTAATCCAATGTACAGGCAAGGGTCATACACAGGCAGGCAGTCAAAACAAAGAAACAAAGAAACAAAACAGGCAGGGACCAGAGGCAAGAGAGTAATCCAGGGACCAGAGGCAAGAGAGTAATCCAGGAAACAGGGCAAGATATCCAAAACCAAGAGACAAGAAAAGCAGGAGAATGCTCAGAAATGCAGTGTAACACTTAAACAAGACTTTGCGGTGAGTGAATGAATGAACATGGTATAAATAGACTGAGACTAACAGGATGATGAGACACAGGTGAATGCAATCAGTGAATGAGGTACAGGTGAATGTGATCAGTGATAAGTGATGATGAGTCATGGGAAATGTAGTTTGTGAGTGATAATAGTCTTATGTGGAGTGCCCTCTGGTGGCTCTCAAGGGCACTCCAGCTGGTGACCGTTACAATACTGTGTGTATATGTCACAGTGTCTGGTTTGTGTTTCCCTGGGTAACCACTAGAGGTCCTCTTCCCCCACGGTGTCATTCACTCATACTACATTTCCCAACATCCTGTTCTGTCACTCATTGATCATTGCACACAGCTATTTCCCGTCACCTTGTTAGTATCTGTGTGTATATATACCCTGTTTGTTTCAGTGTTTGTCATGGAGTCCTTGTTTTATGTCACCACACTTCCGATGTCTGTATTTGCCCGGTTCTTATTTGTTTCTTGTGTTTTGGATTGCCTTGTTGGATTTTTGACCTTTGCCTGGACTGGTTGTGAGTACGGATTACCCAAATAAATAACTGCACTTGGATCTGTCTTTCCCTGTGTGTGTGTATCGTGACAGTGTATATATATATATATATATATATATATATATATATATATATATATATATATATATATATATATATATATATATATATATGAAGAGTTCAGATGCAAAAGCCTCTAAGTGCCATCTGAAATTTTCTTCTAGAATGATCATTTTTATCAAGCTCGTATATTTAAGTTCACTAATTTCACTTAAATGGCAATGCAAATTACCTATTAATTGTCATTTAAGTGAAATTACTTAACTTAAATATACAAGCTTTATAAAAATGATCATTCTAGAAGAAAATTTCAGATGGCACTTAATTCGGACAGGACTAGTTTCACAGGGGGACATTAGAGAAATTTCTGTTTCACAGACGTACTTTGAGATTTTAATCCTGTCCGAATCTGCCATGTCTGTCTTTTTCTCACACGACCTCTGTAAAAATTCCAGAGCAAGTTACCTACTGTTTTTCGTCAAACTCGGCAGTCCTCAGAGAAATCTAATCCCTTCCGAATGCGAATTTCTGTGATTGCCGAAAATGTTTTTTTCCAAAAAGATTTTTCTTGTGTGTTTTGGTCAACGTGAACTACCGTACAATCTCTCGCTATCGCGCCGGTATTGAAGTTTCTGCTTTTTGCGCACCGATGGATGTAGATGTGTTCGGTACACGGCGAAAAATAAGAAAATTAAATCAACAAGAGCCAAATCACGTAAACTGTTAAGACTGGCTACTGTAATATCAGTTTCAGGTAAGATTACTTTCATTTCTGCACTTAATTACATAACGTGTAAATTATATAAGTTAAAACTTTTTTATTCCAGTGGGTTTATTATAAGAATCCAGTTCTATAAAATCATGATAAATGTATGTTTAGTTTTTTATACTACAATTTTTATAAAATGTTTACAAAACACTAAATACGTTAGGACGTTTTACTTTATATTTCAAAGTGCTTAATTTTAATTCATATGATCATACGCAATCCACGCATTCTGAACACGTGATCTTCTGCAATGCCCACATGTAAAACACAGACACTCCTACCTCGGTAATAAACACGGAGATGTTAGTCCCGTCCGAATCCGTACATGAAATCACAGATGTAGGTTGATAAGAATTGTAACTCAAACGTCGTTTGGAAAACTAGTCCCGCCCGAATAGGGCTTAGAGGCTTTTGCATCTGAACTCTTCATATATATATATTATATATATATATATATATATATATATATATATATATATATATATATATATATATATATATATATATATATTAGTTGACAAAGGTCCAACTGAAGTTTACAACAACTGATTGACAAAACAACAAATTAAGACAACTAACTAATTTTTAAACTAATATTTAATACAACAATAATTCCAGTGGTTTGTTTTTCTCCTTTTAGCGGTATAGTACATCTTATGGGTCTCTAGTAGGTCACAGAATGCAAGAAACTTATGATAGGTTGAGTGTAATGGTAAGCATTATTATGTGCCGCCCTGTAGCAGCAACAGAAATGTACCCAATGTGAATCTATATGACCTGTAGCCTGTCTTTAAACCACATCAATTATGTACATTTTATTTGTGCTGGTCAAGTCACAAGTCAACGACAAGTCACCTTTATTTATATAGTGCTTTTTACAATGCAGATTGTTTCAAAGCAGCTTTACAGTGATAACAGGAAAATAATGCAACAATGTTTGTTTCTAGAAGAAAATAGCATCATAGTCCAGCTTAAGTCAGTTCAGTGATGGTTAATTTTTGTTGTAAAAAAGTTATTAATTTAGTTAATTTATATACAGTATATAGCCACTCTTGAGAAAAACGTGATGTTATCGTCCAGCTCAGTTCAGTTCTCATATAATGGTGTCAATGCAGGCAGATCAATAATCTTATTGAATATTAAATGTCCCCAACTAAGCTGGCCAAAAGCCAAGGCAACAGTGGCAAGGAACCAAAAGTCCATCAGGTGACAGAATGGAGAAAAAAACCTTGGGAGAAACAGGCTCAGTCGGGGTGCCAGTTCTCCTCTGGCCAACGAACAAACAGTGTATGATTATGATTCAGCCAGCATTACAGGTTACAAGTCAGATTGGATCAGAACATTCAGAATATTTATCCAGTTCCATCTGGTTGAAGATCGGATTCATCACGCCCGTTTGGAGACGAGTTTGTTGAGGATCAGTGCCGATGACTGTCGTGTCGATGAGGCCTTCACAGGGGAGAGTCTAGTTGACACAATCTCTGCTGACACTTCAGGGATGCGTTGTGGTCTTGTCTAGGCACAGGTCCACCATCTGATCTGATCTCCGGTCCAGATATGAAGTGTGTTCCATGTTGTGAGTGTTAAACTCATTGCGGAGTTCCGCACATAAATCACTCTTTCATGTAAGCTCTGCATGTGTTGTTACATATTAAGTATTGTTACAGTTACAGTATCGTTACATGCTTTGTGCGATAACTTGTTAAATAATGTGATATTCAATATGCGATACGATAATGCCGTCTGTTGGGGAGATGGTGCAGAGCCCCACCAAAATATTCATCCAAACATAGACCTCTATAAAAAAAAAAACCTTGGGAGAAACAGGCTCAGTCGGGGGGCCAGTTCTCCTCTAGCCAACGAACAAACAGTGTATGATTATGATTCAGCCAGCATTATAGGTTACAAGTCAGATTGGATCAGAACATTCAGAATATTTATCCAGTTCCATCTGGTTGAAGATCGGATTCATCACGCCCGTATGGAGACGAGTTTGTTGAGGATCAGTGCCGATGACTGTCGTGTCGATGAGGCCTTCACAGGAGAGAGTGTAGTTGAAGTTGCAAAGAGTTAATAATAAATAATAAATGTGTTCAGCATTCTGCAACAAATATTTTTAGTTTTTTTCTAAACTATTTTAAGTCTTAAAGTGAGCAGGATATATTAAAATGAAGCGCATAGATTCGGCAGGCATGTATTTATGATACTAAGCGGAGCAGCCAGTCTCGGAGCTCTCCCTAGCTCTACAACGACCCACACATTTTCAGCCGGAACCGGGAACACTTCCTATAACACCCGATGTACTCATTACATCAAAAGAAGAATGGCATCTACGCCAATGTTAGTCTTTATGCTTATTACAGGCCATGTTTCTGTTTTAACCCATAAATGGCACACCTGATTCAATTAATGAGTAGTTATTAGAGTAGGAAGAGTAGGAATTAGTCAATTAATCAATTAGTCAACTACTCATTAAGCCTTTATTTAATTGAATCAGGTGTGCCATTTCAGGGTTAAAACAGAAACATGGCCTGTCAGGAGGTCCCTGCAGGAGAGGTTGAGAACCACTGCTCTAGACTCTAAACCCGTCTTCATACCGGCGTGATGACTCCGATCTTCAACCAGATGGAACTGGATAATGTTCTGATTTTTCCAATCCAATCTGACTTCTGACCTGTAATGCTGCATAAATCATAATCATACACTGTTCGTTCGTTGGCCAGAGGAGAACTGGCCCCTCGACTGAGCCTGGTTTCTCCCAAGGTTTTTTTTCTCCATTCTGTCACCCGATGGAGTTTTGGTTCCTTGCCACTGTCGCCTTTTTTCACCTTTGTTGCCGTTGGCTTTTGGCTTAGTTGGGGACATTAAATTTAACATTTAATATTCAACAATATTATTGATCTGCCTGCATTGACACCATTAAATGAGAACTGAACTGAGCTGGACGATGACATCACGGTTTTCTCCAGAGTGGCTGGAAAAATATATATATATAAATTAACTAAATTAATAACTTTTTTACAACAAAAATGAAACGTCACTACATTTACTTAAACTGGACTGTGACTCTATTTGCTTCTGGTAACAAACTTTGTTGCATTATTTTCCTGTTATCACTGTAAAGCTGCTTTGAAACAATCTGTATTGGAGAAAGCGATATATAAATAAATATACGTGACTTGACTTGACTCTGTTCTTCCTATGTGGAGTAGCATATCAAATTAATGAAAGTATAAACCCTTTAGTTTAAACATGCTCATGTAAATAGCTTTTATGTACAGTAGTTCTGTTGTGTTTGTTTTATGTTTGCTCTAAGAATAGACATGACTTTGTTTTCTTCACTGGAATTCTTAATTTACAACATTCTAAAACAACATTCGGATGCAATAAATACTACATTAAGGCAAATCTAGATGGCATTCTATGCGTTTGTCGTGTGTACGAAAGTCTGCCAATCATCATTAGAGCGCCACCCTCAGGCCGAATAACGCAAGGACATCAGAATTCTGCCAAAAGTATGTCTGATGTACTCAGCGATTAGAATATAAAGCTTACAAAATGTGTATCATAAACTTACACGAAGACCCACTATCTGCCCTACCTAAATTTATGGCCAGGAGCCGCTACTGTTTAAGTGTATAAAATCTATTTAAATTATATTTAAATGTAATTAGTAACTGAAAATGATATAACCAATAGGCCTATGTACTGTATGTTTCACATTCTTTTTGGGAAAAAAAGAATCACTACAACTTCTGAAAGTGAACAGCAGTGTTTTAGCATTGCATAAAAAGTAATGTCACAAATCTGACCATGTCATTTTAACTTCAATGTAAAAAAAAAAAAAAAAAAAAAAAAAAAAAAATACATATATTTAAATAGTTCTCTTTTAAAACTCTTTGCTCAACTTTAAAAATAAAAACTCTTTGCTCAAATTGGTAATATATAGTTATATCAACCTGAAAACTTAACATCAAAAACACCTGAAACTAGGGGTGGACAATTAGTTATTTTAGTTATTTTAATTTATAATTGCTATTAAAAATAAGAACAAAGAGGCAAATTACAGACAATAGGACAAATACAATAAAACAAAGATAAAAATAAAATAAACAGTGCTTTTAAGATTTTCAGGTAGGCCTACATTAGATTTATATAACAGAAACATTCAAGTAAGAAATAATACAGAAACTGAATAATCATACATTGATTCATAGTTTTTTTTTTTCCCAAAAGTTTTCTAGTTAAGAGCAGTGAGTAATTTTCTCTTTTTCTTTTTTGTTTAACAGACAGCAGCAGGCAGCTATACTGTATTAGACTGCTTTCACTTTAAAACCTAATTCACGGATCCTACTGAGACGTATACAATTTCTTTCCCAACTGTTCATGTTCACTTAAGACATAACCAACTGTTCATAAATACTCGCCAAGACATTTTGACATAACTATGTGTATATTTGACCGTTTGAGTGCAAGAAGCCACAAAAGAACTGAATTTGCATGCTGTCCGAGAGGCGGCTTGTTTGTGCACGTGCTGCGGTAAAGCTTTGACTTTTGACTGTACATTTGCGATATTTCGATATATCATGCTGCCCTAGTCAGTCATATTTTTCATGTGTTGGTGGTAGTACTCATGCTCCGCCCGCATTGTGGGGAAAATACAAACACTTTTATATTACTGTACTGATAAAACATGGTCAAGTTTAAATATAGTTTTATCCAATGTCAAATTAAATATAGTTTCAGTTTTAAGACCTTGTGTTCTATTACATTCTATTCCGCCATGTCTAGCTGTTTTTTGACACAGGGACAATGTTATGTGTGTACGCCCCTTCACTTTTTCTTATATTTTCGCAGAAGCTCTACATTTGCATAAACTGAATTGTCAGCAGAAATGCAGTACTGTCCCAGATTGGGCAAGTTCCATCAACTGGCCATTCTTCTTGTCAAGTCCTAATATATATATATCTTCTGTCCTGCTGTAGGTTGCATGGCGGAAAGACTGAAGTTTGAATTACTTGAGCGGGAGAAGTTGGTGGATGTTCTGGCAGGGCCAGACTCGTACAGAGATCTGCCCCGGTTATTATCTCTTGCTCACGGAGGCCAGAGGGCCAGCAATGTGTTGTTATCATTAGAGGAGACTTATGCTGACGTCATGCCTGTCCATCGGACTCTGGAGGGGCACAGCGCTTATGTGTGAGTAATGCAGTATATGAGAAATGGCATCTTATGATGAAGACTAATGTATTTTCAAAAGTTATATTAGATTTAAATTAGTTAAATTAGATTTCATGTTGGCTTAAGAGTTTTTTTTTATTTTTTTTATCTATCTCTTTAAATGTAATGTATTTGAGTGTGTAATACACACAGATTATAGTAGATGCATCAAGTGTAGTGACTTTGCAGTCTACCCTGTCTGTTTGCTAATTTTATCAGGGCTCCAGACTAAAATATGAGAGCAGTGGCACTGGTGCCACCAAGTTCTACAAATGGTGGCATCAGCACCCTTGGGTACTGTTGCCAATATCTGTAGAATATTGCAAAATTACTGTTGTAGTTCACAAAAAATGCAATTGCTAAATAATACTGCATTTTTGTCTCATTGAATTGCACAGTAAAGCATTGAGTTTAAGTTTGAATGCAGATGTAAATTCAACAACAGTAACATATGTACATTCTTTCTGACGACTATAAATATGAAGGCGTCATGCCGTTATAGTTGTATACTTGAAACAGGGAGGGCATACAGTCTCCGTCCAAGTACTCTTGCTAAAGACAAGGCCACTGACAGGGGCTATCTGACTATAAAGAGATATAATTCAGGCCCACTGATCCAGTCACCTGGCCAAACCTCTGCGAGGGTCTGTCTCAATGTGCTCACTTGAATGCACATTTTAGTAGACATTTGACTTAATGCACTGCACAGCGGAACGATCCGGACGAACACAGGCCATTACTGTTCCAGATGCCTGCAATGTCCAGAGGACGTGAAAACAGTTATAAGTTACAAACTGTGAGCGCCCCTGTGAAATGCGAGCTTGCATCACAAGGTCCAGTTCTACTCTCTGTTTTTCTTGTTTTTTAGGATGAGAAGCAGAAGATGAGATGGTATAATCTCTCTCACTATAATCTCTACACTCTCTGAATGGACCATGATCAGTCGATCATCCAGTTTCATTCAGCACGAGCGCTCCACCCATGTAGAGTGGAGATACCTGTGTTCAACATTCCATGAATGTTTACACAGTTTGTTCATATGAAGGGCCTGTAGTGTCCGCCTCACTTCGGCTAGGTACCGGACCTAGTTGAAACACCAGTCATCTAGCTGGTAGAGG
The DNA here is from genome assembly GCF_949319135.1 of Squalius cephalus. Classification (NCBI taxonomy): domain Eukaryota; kingdom Metazoa; phylum Chordata; class Actinopteri; order Cypriniformes; family Leuciscidae; genus Squalius; species Squalius cephalus. The sequence continues at coordinate 10,166,739 of NC_137143.1, forward strand.
GCCAAGACAGCGTCTTGAACACCACCCTACTACACACAGTCAAGCAAGGCTGGACTAATGAAATGCAGAGCGTGGAATAATAAGCAACAAGCTACATTTAACCAGCTCGTACGATAAGAAAGCACAGAACTGGGTAAAAATAAAATGCAATTTGAAAAAAAACAAAAAACATTAAGAATGTCATTTTGTTACACTGTTAATAAATTGCTGTTAAATTGAACAAGTTATTACGCATGCTTTTTGATTAATAACATTTCATAGGTGTGATTGGCAAAGGACAAAAAAAGCAGGAAAATATACAGCACAACAACCATGACGCGGCGACAGAATTTCACACGTTTTCACACGTACCCACACGTCCAAAATTCTTAGCACACTTTAGATAACCTTCTGCAACGAGTGCAGGCTCTTTGGTGGAGCTCTGCTTTGAATGAAGCTCCATCGTGACAAATGAATGGACTACTTGCGGAGTGACATGAAGACATGAATCAGAGGCACAAAAAACGTTGACAGCGGTGATCGGTCATTGTTTACCAATACCCGACCCGTGCCTTGCGCGCGCATCACGTGCACCCCAACAAAAAAAAAGCGGATTTACATGATTTACGAGAGCATCTTTTTCAGATCGGAAAAGCCGGATTTATCCTGAAGAATCACTCCCCTGACATTTAATTTAACCATCCAGAAAAATTTAAACGGGGGAAAAATGCGGGAGAAAAAAAAACGGAATCCAGACCATTTTAAACGGGTAAAACGGAATTAACTCACATTAAACTAGGCATCTTGTAAAGTGTGCTTATCCTTATGTGAATGTTGTCCACTAGAGGGAACCAGTGGATAAAACATCAATTTTTTTCCCATCAGTTTGAATGTATGAATCCAAATCTCACAGAACTTCATACACATGGACAACAAGACATTCTGAGTAAGCATGCAGTTTCATGAGTTTCATGAACTTCTGATGCTTGGTGCGCTAATGGCAATTTTTTAAATATTAGCCATTTATATCAATGGGATTCAGGATATGAAGGCCACAATACTAATATTGTCCACCAGAGGGAGCCACAGGATAACAAATCATTTTAGATTTCATCCGTAACTTTTGGTGCTCTAGCGGTTAATGAACAGAACTGCATGCGTCTTGCAGAAGAACATTGCAAGCCGTTTATCGTTTAGCCGTTAACAGAGCTACGTATCTCTGTTTATGCCAATGATGATTCACGCAGGTACTGGGCTACTCCACAGTGGTACGACCCCAACCAGTCTAAAATAGTCCGAATATAAATGCTTATTATAGGTGTACCGTAGTGATTCAGGCTAAGACAAAAACACTGTTTGGAAAATGGATTCATGATGTACTCACTTATTATATACATTTTTTACAGTTTGAACACAAAAAAAGTTATGGACTGCAGCTATAAAGTCTGTGTAAATGGTTCAATAGATTGACTTGTAGTTAAAAAAATGCATATAAATTCATTATAGTTTCATAAAGTTTAATAAAGCCCAATATAACCAGCTTGCAAAAAAAAAAAAAAAAAAACTCTGTAATGCATATAGGTCATTCAATGTTCAAATAACTTTTATTGTCAAGTCACCTTTATTTATATAGCGCTTTTTACAATGCATATTGTTTCAAAGCAGCTTTACAGTGATAACAGGAAAATAATGCAATAAAGTTAGTTTCATCTGTACAGCAGATTTAGAAGAAAATAGTGTCGTAGTCCAGCTTAAATAATGTCAAAATTCATCTTTGTTTTTGTTCTTACTTTCCCCTGTGTGAAGTTCATGTTTACTTGGTTGTCATTTCTGAGTATGCCCTTGTTTGTTGACATAGTTTCTGATTAGTTAATTGATAAGTTTCACCTGTGTCTAGTTTAGTGCCTGATTTTGTATGTATACTTCGTTTAGTTCAATTCTTTGGTGTTGTCTATTGAAGGTTGGTGTGTAGTTTTTTTTTTGTTTTGTTTTTTTGCATTGAGTAAAAGGAGTGCTGCGTTTTTATCCAAGCATCATGATTTCCTCTCTTCTGTCATTGACCTGTGACTTTTATATATCCTAATAATATTGAAAATATATGTCAAGTAAACTGACATGATTAATTGTATTGCTGTCAATTTAAAATGAAGACCATTTTATTTGTTATATCCATTGATCCATTCATCTATTCCACAAACCGATCTTGAGTCCATCCCAACATCTCGGGCAACAGACAGAAATATATTAAATTATTAAAATAATTTTTGCAGATTGAAATACACTATATTGCCAAAAGTTTTGGGATGTCTGCCTTACATGCACATGAACTTTAATGACATCCCATTCTTAATCTGTAGGGTTTAATATGGAGTTGGCCCACCCTTTGCAGCTATAACAGCTTCAGCTCTTCTGGAAAGGATTTCCACAAGGTTTAAGAGTGTGTTTATGGGAATTTTTGACCATTCTTCTAGAAGTGTGTTTTTGAGGTCAGGGACTGATGTTGGACAAGAAAGCCTGGCTCGCAGTCTCCGCTCTAACTCATCCCAAAGGTGTTCTATCATGTTGAGGTCAGGACTCTGTGCAGTCCAGTCAAGTTCCTCCACACCAAACTCGCTCATCCATGTCTATGGACCTTGCTTTGTGCAGTCATGTTGGAACAGGAAGGGGCCATCCCCAAACTGTTCCCACAAAGTTGGGAGCATGAAATTGTCCAAAATATCTTGGTATGCTGAAGCATCAAGTGTTCCTTTCACTGGAACTAAGGGGCCAAGCCCAACCCCTGAAAAACAACCTCACACCATAATCCCCCTTCACAAAACTTTACACTTGGCACAATGCAGTCAGGCAAGTACAGTTCTCCTGGCAACCGCCAAACCCAGACTCGTCCATCGGATTGCCAGACAGAGAAGCGTGACTCTACACTCCAGAGAACACAATTTCACTGCTCTAGAGTCCAGTGGCGGTGAGCTTTATACCACTGCATCCAAGCTTTGCATTGCACTTGGTGATGTAAGGCTTGGAGGCAGCTGCTTGGCCATGAAAACCCATTCCATGAAGCACGAAGTTTGGAGGTCTGTAGCTATTAGGGGTTGCACGACTACTGATTTCTGCTAGTCGATTTCTTATCAAAACAATACTCGAGTTACTCGACTACTCGTGGTTCATGCTACTGTAAATGAAAAGACATGAAATAGCTAGATCTTATCAATAAACATTATTAATTCATAGCCTAATGCAACAATTACATAAGTAAACTCTCAAAACATTATAATTATGTCATTTCATTTTAAAATTTTCATGTAACAGTCTAAAGCCAAATAAATAGTCGTTCTTGCCTTTCATTTCAGACGTCTGCTTCTAGGGGCCGTTCACATATCGCGTCTTTTTCGCGCTCAAGTTCGATATTTCAAATGTAGGCGCGCGGCGAGCGCGCTCATAATGGAAGCAACGTGGTGCGCTAGTTTTTCCAGGCGGGTTTTTCCTTCTCATCTCCAGAAATATATCTAGTAGTAAAGCTAATGCAAGGGCTAGAAATCAATTAATCCTTTGCTGATACTTCTTCGTCGTCATCATGGAGAGCGCAGTTCATGGTTGGTTGCATAGCAACGAAGACAGACGCCACGGGAGCGCAAGCGCTTGTAGGAGACAGCGGCACGGCCGCGCGCGCTTTCCACACGTTTTTAGACGCAATATGTGAACGGCCTCTTGCAGAGTTGGCCAATTACTATATTTTTGTCATGCTTGATGAAAAACATCCACACATCTGACGTGTGGTGTCTGTTGGTGACGTTCGCCATTTTTAATTCATTTATGGTTAATGGACGCTCGAGTAGTCGATTGTTTCCGACAGCGTCGACTAGTGGTTGAAGTAGTCGATCTATCGACTACTCGACTAGTCTATGCAAGCCCTAGTAGCTATTGACATCTGCACACTGTGCGCCTCAGCATGCGCTGACCCCGCTCTGTGATTTTATGTGGCCTACCACTTTGTGGCTGAGTTGCTGTTGTTCCCAGTTGCTTCCACTTTGTTATAATACCACTAACAGTTGATTGTGGGATACTTAGTAGTGAGGAAATCTCACGAATGGACTTAATGCACAGGTGGCAACCTATCACAGTACCACGCTTGAATTCACTGAGCTCCTAAGAGCAACCTATTCTTTCACAAATGTTTGCAGAAGCAGTCTGCAACCTAGGTGCTTGATTTTATACAACTGTGGCCATGGAAGTGATTGGAATACCTGAATTCAATGACTTGGAGGGGTGTCCCAATACTTTTGGCAATTTAGTGTTAGTTCCCACATCAGACATAAGTAAATATAATACAAATCACATACAGCAATGACAATCTCACATATTGGGTTGGTTTTGCAGGTCCATCATGCGTGGCTGTGATAACATGTGTAGTTACTGTATAGTGCCTTTCACTCGTGGCAGAGAGAGGAGCAGACCCCTGTCTTCCATCGTGGAGGAGGTCCGCATGCTTTCAGATCAGGTAGAATGGTAGTTTGCAATATGTATGTAATAAACCTACACCAAAAGCCCATTACTGTTTTCAGATCTTTGATGGTGAGATAATGTTTATGTGTGTGTGTGTAGGGGGTGAAGGAGGTAACCCTCCTGGGTCAGAATGTGAACAGCTATAGAGACCTGTCTGAAGAACAGTTAATCTGTTCTAAGGGCAATACTAAGCTCAGTCGAGGATTCAAGACAATGTACCGCACAAAACAGGGAGGCCTCCGCTTTGCAGACCTTCTGGACAGAGTGTCCCTCATCGATCCAGATATGAGGATACGCTTCACCTCACCACATCCTAAAGACTTCCCTGATGAGGTAGGTACCATGAAGTTACTTTCGAGTCAGGAATACAATCTGCTTTTTTGTTATTGGGTAATTCTTCAACTATGGTACTCTTTGAGCTAGACAGTTTCAGAAAATAAAAACATTTCTACAAACAGTTTTTTAGTATCAGTTGGTTTCTCAATCTGTCTAGAAACCTTCCCTTAAGTTGGCTGTGATGATTTGTATTGAATAATATATATATTTTGCCATTTTCACCTGACAGTCCAAGAAAACGGTCATTTCCATCACATAGCAAAACATGTGTTTTGAAGAGAAAATAATAAAATATATTCTGTTATAAATATATTTGATTAAATAGCACACAAATCTCTGATCAAATTTGTAATTTATTTATTTTTCAGAAATGTAATTGTAAAGATTTTACAATGTTTACACTAAAAAACACCTAAAACTAGATCACTGGAACATTTCATTTACTTGTCATAGCTCAAAATCATGTATTTCTCAAAGTGTATACACATATCTTACCCCTAACTGCACAATTATCAACACCACTGAATATAGTTGTTTTGATTGTATGTTTTTTATATGTTTTACTTTAAAATATGTGTTGTGGTGGAAATGACATGCCGTGGCGGAAGAGACAGTGTGTGGCGGAAATGACATAGATAGGCAACTTCCAATTAAAAACTATTTTTTCTACTGCTCTATGTGGTGAACCAGAGCAAATCAATAAGCAACAGCATTAGTGAACAAACAAATATAATCAATATTTTTAAATGAAAATCAATCCAAAAAAAAAAAAACATAAATATGTGTTAAAAATCAGCAAATAATTTCTTCACTGCTTACATGCTGAACTAGAGTAAACTAAAGCAAACCCTTTATGTCATCATTGCCTTAATATAACCTTAATATAACCAGTTTAATATAATGTTGAATAACAGATAAAATAGGCAATATTTTGAAATGAACACCTTGTTGCTTTTTCTTCAGGTATCTTTATCTGTTCTTCTTGAGGGGCTCTGCATATTTAAGTGGATCTGATTTTATTCTTTCTCTATATGATCTTGACCTCTGTGCTGTGGTATTGCTTGCCATCTTAAAGAAAGAGCCAAGACATCATGTCAAACGTATCTATTGTTCTCTTATTTACCAACAATATTGTAACAATAATAAATAATAAAATATTTCCTTACTACCTTAACTTAACCTTTTCATGCATGAATTATGATAACCTCAGTCAGGATTTTTTCCCTATGTGTTTTTATTGCTCTTAGGGCATGAAAAACAAGATTTGAATTTTTTTTTTTTTTTTTTTGTTTGGTTTTTTTTTTACACATTTTTCAAAGAGATTTTCAGATGTCCACTTGAGTGGACAGCATGCGTTTATAGTTTAAACTGAAGAGATACTGTATTAAACATACCGTCATACAATAATCAAACAGATAACGTATGTGTATTTAACAAACTAATCAATAAAATTATATCAAATCATGTGAAAACTATAAAATATATACAAAAAAATATAAATGTGAAATATTGCAAAGGCAATTGAACTTCATACAAGTTGCACTTCGCGTGTCTTTTATATCAGACAGAGGTGGACAGTAACAACGTACATTTACTTGAGTACTGTACTTAAGTACACTTGAGTATCTGTACTTTACTTGAGTATTATTTTTTGTACTTTGTACTTTAACTTCGCTACATTTGAAAGACAAATATCATACTTTTTACTCCACTACAATTTTGTCAAGGTCCTTGAGTAGAAAGTAACATCAGTCAGGGATGATTTTGGTTGCAGGGCTGCATTTTGGTTGGAAATGAAAGTCGGGTTGACATCAGAACCCTGCATCTGATTGACATCAGAACCCGACGTCAGATTGACGTTGGATATTAATTGAAAATAAAAGACGGGTTGACTTCAGAAACCGACTGATGTTGGTTTCTGACGTCAACACGATTTTCATTTTCAACCACAATACAATGTCTGTCCAACGTTGGAGATCAATGTCAATCTGACATTGGATTCTGACATAAACCTGATTTTCTGATTTTCAATGCTGGGTTTGGTTTTCTAAATGCAAATTTTGTCACTTTTTTGGAGCACACTAGCTTATAGATAACAGTAAGGCTAACATATTCATACTAAAAGCCAAAAAAAATTAAATAGGGCACTATTTGAGGGAACAGCCATTTGGGTGTCGGAAACCATTGTGGACTTTATTGAGCGATCAATCTCACATTCAATCCCACTATACTGGAACTGTGTTCTAGAAATAAATTTGATATTGACATGAGGGTAGGTATGCAGGCATAGATTTAGAGGCATACGGTCCTTTAAGTATTACATACAACAATAAAACAATGCATTAACATTTACTTTTTACTTTTGATACTTAAGTACTTTTAAAAATGAGTACTTCTAAAATAGGTCTTTACAACTTTTACTTGTAACGGAGTAATATTTGACCAGTAGTATCTATACTTTCACTCAAGTAAGGAAGTTGTGTACTTCGTCCACCTCTGATATCAGAACATGAGGACGTGATTCCATCAGAGATCTCTACAAGGTACAACTGTGGAAACCACTCAGATGCTCCCTCCAGTGTACCAGAGTATGGAGATTTACCCTTATTAGCTGATAATTCTGATTATGTTCAAGACGGACCGACCTGATCTCACGGGAAAATGTACAAATTCTATGAGGTGGCTAATTCGTACAAATTCATATGACTTCAATTGTACCTCAATCGTACGATTTTTGCAAAACCGTACATATTTTACAAATTGAATTATACGAATTCATATGAATGACCTACCCTGCCCTGACCCCACGCCTAAACCTACCCATCACGTGGGTTTAGATAAATTAGCCACCTTTTTATCATTTGTACAAATTCGTACGAATAGGTCGTGAGATAGTGTTAGATGAACACATTTCTAGCATAGCCCTCCTCTGAGAAAACCTAGCGATACATTTTTATCAATCTCATCTTGAATGAGCAGTATTGGGGGTAACGTATTACAAGTAACATGCATAATGCATTCAGATTACTTTTTGATGTTACAAGAAATGTATTACAAGTAACATGCATTACAAAATCAGATTACCTTATGATGTTAAGAGTAAAGAAAAGCATTACAATAATGTGCATTACGTAATCAGATTACTTTTTGATCTAAGAAGTAAAGTAATGCATTACAAGTCACATACATTATTTAATCACATAACTTTTTTGATGTCAATGAAAATTACATTCTAATAATACAAATACATTTATTTACAGTCAAAAAAGCCACTGCATGTATTTTGTATTTTCAAAAACAATATTCGCAGTATAAGTATGAATTGTAGCTGAAATATAGCCATTGATGCATGAGGTTCACTAGTGGACAGATGATTAATCAGATTTTTCTCTCAATCTAAAATCAAAACTTGGAAAATTTTACTGTGATATGACTCATTAGATATTGCTTGATGCTGCAATATTTTTTTTTACCTACAAGAGTCTCCTAGGATAGAAGGAAAGGGTGGATATTCCGGAGCAACTTGGCATTTCTGACTGACCATTGGCAATCTTGGTTTGGAGGGGGAAAAAATCGAAACACAAAGGCTTGCCACTTGGTTGCAATGTTTAGGATGATGCACCAGGGTCCAATGAAGAGGCTGATGTGCAACTAAGCCATCAAAACCTGTGCAAATTCAAGAAAATGTTAGCTGTCCACTGTAGTGACCACTATGCATGAAAGGGTTAATTAATTATGTTTTTTTATATTAAAGTTTTAGTATTATAGCCCAAATAATTTGCTGTTTAGCACGAACAATGTCATTTCCACCACAACCTGTCTTTACCACCACAATGAACACCGTGGTGGAAATGACTGTGGTGGAAATGACATTTCCCCCCTTTTCTCTCTAAAATATCTCTCTAAAATATCATGCTAATATTAATTTTAGAGTTAGCATTAAATATACACAAATTACACATTATTAAATTAAATTAATCTAGTTATTTGTACGTCCATGTGAAATATGAGCCGTTTGGAAATGACGACTAATAAACATACTCTCCGTTTTAGTCATATTTACCTTGATTTTTCTTCTTTTCATTACCCACTAAAGAGGTCACCCCTTCACCCAGCCTTGTGTTCCACTGTGGAGTTTCTGTTGCTATGATTACTAAGTATACAACCCTAAAACAATGATCCCAGGATTCTATTTTGTACAGTGTGGTGGAAATGACAGTGAACCCAAGGGACAAGGGTTCTACTTGTGAAAAATATAGGAAACTGTGAATAAATATTGCAATATATATTATGTATAATTGAATTAGACATTATTTTATCATTTGTACTTGAAATCTACTTTATTTAAATATTTAATTTAGAATTAAGCGAGGTTGAAGGTATAAAGTCTGGCTTAGGGACAGAGGGAAAAAGTAAAAACCATGCATAAAAGGACTCATATTATATAATAAAAAAAATCATTGAGCCATGATACATTTTTTATAAGTTCCCCTTGGGGTGAAGTAAGTGTGGCAAAAATAAAAAAGAAGAAATGTTTTTTAGTTTTTATTATTTCATCCAGGGACAAGAAAAGTACCATAGTTAAAGAATCACCCTATTATTTTCGACAATTCTACTTAGGTGTGATTTGTTGCTCTTTTTTTTGACACAGTCAGGTCCCAGTAAAACCCTACAGTTTTTTCCACAAAGCATGGGGGGTGAACCTCGACTCAGCCCCTCTACGGTGGTCCAGGGGCATGCCCCACTTTAGAACATTTTGTGCATTTTAGAATTAAATACCATATTTTCCGGACTATAAGTCGCACTTTTTTTCATAGTTTGGCTGGTCCTGCGACTTATAGTCAGGTGCGACTTATATATCAAAATTAATTCATACTGACTGACATGAACCAAGAGAAAACATTACCGTCTACAGCCGCGAGAGTACTCTATGCTGCTCCTGTAGCCTACCCCTGAAAAAATTAGCTGAAAACAACTGAAAAACTGTTCACTGAAACATTAACCTAAAGACAACTGAGAAAGCCTGAACACAAACAAATTGCCCTCAAAAAGAAAAAAATCTCCATGTTTTCGGTGCTGATGCGGTGGTGACGCGTTCATGTAACATGTAAGAGTGGCGCTGCCAATAAAGCACCTAAAAGCTGTCACAAAGAACCGTAAAAGTAATGATTATGAATATGTCAAATATAGGAAGGAGACATTTTAATTGTTTACTAATAAACAAGAGTTTTCTGTGTCAGTGTCGGCTGCAAAGATGAAGTTGACGATGCTGTCTCGCGATCTTCTCAGTAGTGAACGCGCCAGAGAGATATGCACATTTCATATGGATTACATAAGCAGAGAACAGTCTGTTTTCTTTCGTTTTGAATTGTTCTGTTTAAAAGTAGACATTTCAAGCTTTCTATAGATATATTTCTCAGGTCTGTGAGGCAAATAGGCTACCTCATACGCTGAGTTTCGGTTAATTTATGAGACTAGCTCCAGTTCACGAGCCGGCGCCTCTGTGTCATGATTATCTATTTTCTACTATATTTACTTCTTATTTATTAAATCCAGGCAATTGGTTGATGAAACATTGATTAAAATTAAGATACAATTAATACAAAACGAAATTAAATTTAAAGACAGGCTTTGTGCTTTGTTTGAGGTCTCTGTGAAAGTTTTAAAGCAGTAAAACTTTTCCTTGTCAAAGTGATTTTAGACATTACTGCTTGCTTTCAAAGCCACGGCTTCACTTTAGTTGTCCGGTCTGGGCAGCATGCTGTCCTGAAGCTAACCAGTCCAACCTCAAGGTATAATATAATGTAATATAATATAATTGAAGTATTTGAACTGATATAATATAAAAATCAGTTTAAATGCTTAAATTTGTTTTAATATTATATATTATTATAATATGAAAACAAACGGAAGCATTTAACAGATCTAATAGCTAATAGCAGATCTCATGAACGTGATTTCTTTTATAGTTATCTAAACATCCCTGACATACACTCACACACAACAATTTAAACTGATGTATGAAACTGAGGTATTTTGAATTTGCATGCTACACCTGTGGTGGGTGTGTAACTGTAAAAGTTTTATAACTGTGCTATGCCCATCTTCCTTGATCTTCCACCACTTAAAGGGGTGGTTCAGGATTTTGGACATCGGACCTCATTTCCAAGTTAGCCTGGGTGTTATTTATCAGTGGAGACAGTTTTCAAAAATTTTCACCCAGTCCTCCCAGTTGCATAGTTCGCCGGTGCTAGGCTAGCGTGAGTCAATGGTAACTGCTAGCCTGCCATTAAAATAGTTTTACCCACTCCACAGTACACCAAAAGCAAATAAATTATAACGCCAGACTATCGATGTAAATGTCTGTTGAGAGAATAATGTTAGAAATCAAACTACTCTTGCATCTCAATGATCGCATTACATTTACAGGAACTAGTTTCTCAGCAGCGGCGGAATTTTACTTTGCTCCGGTTAGTACTACGCCGAAAACACAGAACAGAAGCGGACTACAGTCGGGACGTCTAGCTAGCTAGTAGTAGTCTCGGTTGCCTAGGTAACTTAATATCACTCCGCCGCTGCTGTAGACTGTGCTAATAAATACAGGGAACAAAGTATAACTATTGCAATGCGATGAAAGGGTAGTTTGATTTCTAACATTATTCTCTCAACAGATATTTACATCGATAGTCTGGCGTTATAATTTATTTGCTTTTGGTGTACTGTGGAGCGGGTAAAACTGTTTTAATGGCAGGCTAGCAGTTTCCGGTGACTCACGCTAGCCTAGCACCGGCGAACTATGCATCTGGGAGGACTGGGTGAAAATTTTTGAAAACTGTCTCCACTGATAAATAACACCCAGGCTAACTAGGATATGAGGTCCGATGTCTAAAATCCTGAACCACCCCTTTAATCTTTGTGTTTCGCGTTGCCTCTCGTATTGAGCTATTTGGTCCGCAAACTTTAACCCTCTGAGGTCGGCAAACGCGCCCGCGAGTTTTGCTGGATTTTCTTCACATTGTAGAACTATAAACTTAAATTACTCCGTCATTTATTGTCATACAGAAAAAAGAAATATAAAAAAAGAATCTGTGATATTTCTACTTTTGTATGTGTCCACTTACAATCAAATCAAAACACTGTGCTTTTGTAAAATAAAGAAAATAAACAGGGTGTGCGTTCTGCCTCTCCGTCGCGGTGAACTTTTTTTTCTTGAGCACGTCTATAAACTGAAACAAAACTCAGCGAATACTTGTCACACATTTATGAGCCATATACCTTTATAAACATTTAAGTGTGTACTTTTAAATGATCGGATTCAAACTGAAAACAAATATTCTCTGTTTAAGTAATTTGTATAAAACCAACAAGATGTCCAGCTTCTCAAACGCTTCCTAATTATTTTTAATTTGAACACGCCCACTCGCGCAAAAGATATTCACATGCAAATCTCCACATGGAACGCGAACGCGCTCATTACATCAAAAACAAAGCACCAAAACACTTCACAAGTCTCTGCTTTTCGTCGAGTTTGAAAGGCGCACCGTGAGCTTACACTGGATTTAGGCTACCTCAGAAGAAGAAGAACGCGATTTGAAGACAAGAAAGATGTAAGGTAAGAAATTCTTACATATTAGTTTGTTATTGTTGCATAAATTAACTGTTGCTAGATATATGGTGAATATTATAATATTTAGACCCGTGTTTACTGTTACTGTGTTTGTGGATATCTGCTCAAACGTAGATATGTAGGCTATATGGTAACCATAATGTTTTATATTTGAGCGTGATCGCGTTTGAATGTATCATATTTTGGATCGCGATCGCGTTTGAAAAGCACCAAACGGCTTCATGTTTTTACTATTATCTCATTTCATATCATCATAACGAATGGAAACATTTGAAGTAACATGATAATCAATATATTTTTCTCTAGCTTAGTTGTTACTGAAATATTTTGGAAGATTTATAGGCTGCTATGGTTATTGTTATTATTATTTTATGCAGCACTTTGCATAGCCTATGCCTACAAGGCACAACAAACCTGGTTTTCATTATATTATATATTGTTGGAAACATTTGTGTGTGTGTGTGTGTGTGTGTGTATTCTGTGAATTTTAAAAAGCAATTTTAACCAGAAAAATCTAAAATGTATTCCCAAAATCGTGCAGGCCTTTCTCTTGATATCAGTATGTTTACTTTTTTTTTTTTCAGGGCCCAGATGCCACTGAGTCCTGCTGACTTCAACATTCACACGAGTCTCTGTACATGAACCTGGTAAAATGAAAATCAAACACCTTGGAAATGAAAGGTATGTACAATGTTTTTAGGAATGGCACAAAGGTCTCTGTCTTTGGATCATTGGTATCAATGAGTGCTTTTTTGTCATTTGTTGTGTATCTTTGGATTATGTTGTGTTGTAAATAAATCAAACAATCTAAAAGCCATTCTTTTTTTAAATCTCCTCATTCTTTGTGCAAGGTTGCTCAGAATGATAGGGCCTGATAGCTCCTAATAGGGCCGTTAGGGGAGGGTCTTTGTCTTTCTCAGGTGTGAAAAGCTTACATATTAATGAGCTCCCGCATAAAGCTTTGTCGCACAAAACACGTCGTAAAAATTTTAAATCAATATATTGTCTTCTCTGAATGAGCAGTCAGGGTGATTTTCACATAGTTTTAGAGCAAATATTCTAGGCTACGTCATACAATTTTCAAAAGTCTTGTGAAGAAATAATCAGTATGGGTTTCATGACCTTATTTCAGTGAGAATTTTTTTTTGTATTTTCACAAACCACGCATAAATGTCATTATCTCAAAACTACAAACTTTTACACACATGCTGCTGATATATTATTGTAGCAGAGTTTGTGCTGAATACAGTGTAATTAGACTTTAGCCATGAAAATGTCACAAGTAACAGAAATAAACACAAATGTCAGAGCATGTCAGAACACCTCCAGGGCCCAGAAAACAGCTCAGACCCCAGAGGGTTAAAGTACTCCTACAGCGACTGATTTGGCTCACTGGTTTTCATATGCGCTCATATCATTCTCTTGCTATGAATCCTGTAAACCACATTAACCGGTTCTAACTTTACAGCGACACTAGCTCTATAGTGGTTGACCAGAGCACTACAACTATTTCTCATTTAGATTCCGATCAAATGGATTTTCCCACACATTTCGAGTCTGTCCTCTGCGCTGCATTTTATTCTTTCTGTGCGGCCGCGCATGCAGACAACTAAGAGGGAACACAAATTTTTGCCATTGTTGAGATTTGCCAGATTTACTAAACAGAGAAAATTTGCGTGAGACTGCAATCCCATAAATGCACCGATGGGATTGAAAAGTTCTGCGGGTGATCTAAAGACAATGCGCCATTTACACGCAGCCAGCTCCGTTTTTTCCTTATGACCAATGTAATCTACCTGTCACTGCCTACGTTTACATGCAACCAAATAAACCGTTAGTAATCAGTCCGAGTATTGTGTATTGTCACAGTACTCCAACCGATTACACAGTAATCGGTTGACGGCTCAATCGGACTGAAAAGCCTTCATGTAAACACCTTAATAGATCCGATTGAGCTCGATCCGAATGAAATTGATCGGATTGAAAGGGACGGTTTATTCCCTTTCTAACCCGATCGAGAGAACATGTAAACACTTGACCTGATTGAAAACCGAAACTGAAAGGACTGCGCATGTGCAATGACGTTGAAATAGCGTATGATGAATGACGCGTGGAATGACGTATGATGAGCTGTTGTTCCTGTTGAATAAAGTGTCATATAAATGAGTGTCCCATCATCCTAAAATTCTCCTTTCACTCAGCGTCTGTGAAGTGAAGCAGGACAATGTCCCACCAGTCCTTGTTTCGGATTCTCATCCACAGACGACTGGTTTTGGGCGCAGGGAGGGGAAGTTTTACTGCGTGATAAATATAAGCAGCACGCCAAACCGGTTAATATGCTCATTTACTCCAAATTATGAACAGAAATGGATAAATATTAAGTCTGCTGTTTAAAACAAATAAAGAACCAATGTAAGAGAATAGTTTGTATGGGCAACAGCTGGAAACTCTGTATATTCGTCCAGTGTGCGCATGTCAAAAATATATATTCAGATTTGAAGCTTGTGACATATAAACGCGCACATCAACCCGATCACATATTTAGCGTTCATGTAAACACTACATTCAGATTTATCAATCGGAATAAATTCAGTTCGATTGAAACAAAAGTTGTGTTTGTAAACGTAGCCACTGACACCAGGCTTTCCCTCCACACACACACACAGCGTGTGATTTTATTTTATTTTTTTATTTTATTTTTTTTCCCAAACCAGTTCAGCAGAAATCCCGCCCTGCAGCCGATTCTAAAGATTTCATTGGTCATGTCAATCACTGTACTGATTGCCTACACCAAACACTGATCCCTAAACCTACCCGTCACTGTAACCTATGGAATAAGCTGCAGGGCGGGATTTCCGTTGAACTGGTTTGGGTGAAAAAAATCGCACGCACACACTCTCCCCAGACTAATCACTTGCACCTGCAGCTCATTGCCATACTCATCAGCACTACCACAAAAGCTCCTCTCACTCCTCACTCAGTGTGTTGTCACCAGTATGGATCTCAGGCTGTTACCCTGCTCGATATCTGCTGCTAAAGCAACTTACCTGTTGCCCTGATATCTTAGATATACTTAGATATACTCATCTCCAGCGATCTCCTTACCTGTACTCCTTGTGTCATGATCAATGAGACGGAAGCAAGAATGCAAGTAAACTCTTTATTTGAAAAGTGAACAGTTCGAAGATCTCAGGCAGACTGGTGACGCAGGGACAAGATGGTCAGCAATCCAGTAGATGAAGTGACGTGATGATGAAGTAGGTGAATGGTGAAGTATCCAGACAACGAACGTAGACCAGGTGAACACAGAAACGGAACAGGAACAAGAGCACGAAACTGAAACGCTGACGGGAACAGGACCAAACACACACGGAGGACATCAAACAACGATCTGACAAAGAGAGAAGAGTGCAATGAGTATTTAAAGGTGAGGGAATAGGCTGCAGCTGGTGATTGGATTGAGATCAGCTGGATTGCTGATCGACCTGGAATGAGCGGAACGCCCACACACACATAACAACAACAGTCCTGCCAACCTGTACGCATTTTGCGTAGCGGATACGCATTTTGACTTCAAAGTACGCTGGTACGATTTGCTAGTCTTAACTACGCAAAAACCTGGTGACGCCTCTGCACGCCAGTCCTCAAATCAAGCAACAGCAAAAGAAGAAGAGTTCGACCAATCATAGCACTGGATTCATTCCCCAAATAGCAAGCGGGGATGATTGACAGATGCGTAAGGCCTATCATTAAAAAGAGACTGAAAATCGACACCAATAAAGAATCCCGCTCGATCCACCTTCCACTCCCGCAGCCCGCAGTCTGGCTGATTTCATAAGCGAGAACAGTACAGTAGTCACTTTACATCTGACTCCTGAAGGTAAACGGGCTGGGCTGGGCTCGATATGGAAAGTTGAAATATTGTACTGAGTTAACCTAATCCTATGGATTCGATGATCACACGGATCGCATGGATTATTTAAAAAGAGGATAACACGGTGTAGGCAACACCGATTTTTGTCATTGTTCTCTGTACTGACAGCACTCCAAATTTACAAAAAAATTAGCTCAATGTTAAAATTGACCGGAGTTCTCCTTTAATCCATTATTAACAGAACCAAGTGTGCTGCACAAGTCCTGAAAAGTGAAGCCAAAGCATCTCGATCGCCCTCAGGTGGTTGGTCCCAGTATAGGTCATAAACACCACCCTCTCCACGTAGTCTAATGGGACGTGAGGCAAACTAAACAATCAAATTACACTTAAAATAAAAAAATTTCAAAGATGTTTTCTGTCATTTTATGTAGTTTTTATCACACTGATGTTTTTTTTTTTTAAATAAGTTTGGTTGTAGTTAGTTATTTGATGCTATAAAAACGGGAGTGTGACGTCATGTTTGACAGCTGTGATTAGCAGCTTCTCTGAGCGAAGTAGTCACTGACACTGAGGCACCAACAGACTTTTTGGGGGATTTTCAGGAGGAGATTGGAGCTTCAACTTTAATTTGTACATTTCCATAACTGTTTATTTCACACTGACATAATGAGATGTTCTGCAGTACATCTGTACTAACTGTTTCTGCGGGAGTGTGGGCGGGGTCTTGATACCTTGACTCCACTTCACGCTCACTACTGCGCAGACTCGGGTTCCGTGCTCACTACTGAACAGAATCAGGTCCCAAATCAGCGCAAGATGTCAGCACCATATTGGGACATTGGGACTTAACTTTTTTTTTTTTTTTTTTTTTTACAATTGAAGAGAGTGAAGGTGCGTCGTCCATCTATGAACAGAACTGTAATCTCATCCTGCATACCCTCAAATAAACTGTTACATTTACCTCACCTGCTATACCAAGGGTGTCCAAACTTGGTCCTGGAGGGCCACTGTCCTGCAGAGTTTAGCTCCAACTTGCTTGCCTTAACACACCCGTTTTACACTAGAAACAAACACTGATGTACTATTTTATTTAATACTGTGAAGCTGCTTTGATACAATCTGCATTGTGAAAAGCGCTATATAAATAAAGTTGACTTGACTTGACACCCACACACAGTAAAACCTTGATTAGCTGGTTCAGGTGTGATTAATTGGGGTTGGAGCTAAACTCTTTAGGACTGTGGCCCTCCAGGCGCAGGATTGAACATCCCTGTGCTATACTTACCTGCCATGCTCGCCTACTTGCTATATAACGTCACGTATGTCAGTTTGACCTACTCTACTTACCAGTATTAAGTATTTTGTCACTATCATCTATGCTGTTGTTTTCTCGTCCTGTGCCGTCTGCCAATAAATACTGCTTTGTGTCCAACTTTACCATCGTGTCTGAGTTCTCCATAACACTACCAAGAGCAGCACAAATTAGTGTAGAGTCGCAAACAAGCAGAGCCGATGATAATCAGGTGTGGGTAATCTACTAACAACACAGGCGTAGGCTATTTAAAATGGCCCTTTGCCAGTAATTACAGTATTTAATTTAACTTTTTTTTTGTTAAATCAGGTGTTACACTTGATTCAGGAGAGAAGGAACATCTGCAAGCAGATCCATCTGCCAGCACAGAGTGGCAGCAGTCGGGTTCTTCATGCTATGAGACGTGGGTAAGAATCGTTTATAGGGCTGTGTATTGTCAGCTAAACTTATTACACATATCATAATAGAGACAATAGCTGGGATGATTATGACAAAAGTAATTTATTTTGGTCAATATTGTAATTACTTTAATTACTTAACACAATTATGAGTGGGTGATATGATCAAAACCTTAAATGAGTAATTTATGTCACAATAGTGATATATAAAAAGTATATTTTGATGGAAAAGCCATTAAAATTCACAATTCTCTATACCACAGCAAAATTCTAGGCTAACTAATGTAAGTAGAAAAAGTCTTCAAAAAGTTAATGAAGACAAGTAAACATACAATAAAAACAAAAAAGCAAATTACAAACAATAACAAATTATTTATTAGTTTCAGACCAACATTAAAAAGAGGGGTAACACTTTATTTTAGGGTCCAATTCTCACTATTATCCAGTTGCACATATTAATGTCTTATTCTGCATGATCATATTCTACATCCCTTAATCCGACCTAATACCTAAACTTAACAACTACCTTACTAACTAATAATAAGCAGTAATTAGGAGTTCATTGAAGTAAAAGTCATAGTTAATAATTAGTTAATAGTAGGGTTGAGTACCGAAACCCGGTTCCAATAGGGAACCGGTTCCGACGTAAACGGTAGTAACCAGACCGAATAAGAACGAAACTTTCGGTGCCTGATTTCGGTGCCTGACGTTTTTTACCGCCCCCTATAAAACATCTCGCGGCACGAATGATCCAATAATAAAACATCTCCAGTTAACCAGCAGAGCATTCATTTAGTTCGTTTGTTTAAATAAGAGACGATCTAGCGCTGAAATGTGTTTTTTAAATCAAGTGATCAAAGTGCTCGTTGCCGCTGCGATCAGTGGCGCGGATACAGTGTTTTCTCTCGTGGCTCGCGCACACCGCACTGTCTTCACTCGGACGCGCGCTTCAATACGTTGCGGAGATCGATCTATTTATGAGGCGCCGTCTATATGATTATGTGCGCGGAGAGTTTGTGTGTGCGTGCTCGCGTCTCATATGAGTATGTGCGCGGAGAGTTCCGCGCGTCTCGTGTGTGTAGAGTTTGCGTATGTGTGCGTGAGCATTGTGCATTTCATATGTATTAGTTTGAGCACTCAGCAGTATACATGTATGTGTGACTACCTAGTATATGTGTATGCAAGGGTTTCATATGTGCGTGAATGAAGTTTGATTTAAGCCCTATAGACGGCGCCTCATATCTATTCGTTCTGGTGAAATCTCAAAATATAATGGACACAAAGTGTCCCTGCTTGATATACAACCACTGATGAGCATAATCGGTTTAAAAAAAAATAATAATAAAATAAATAAAAAAACTACGAATGCGGATTAGAACCCAAAACCTCTGACACGCTTGACTAAAGTTCAAGTTCAGCTGCCAGTGTTCCTCTTCGGGTAAGTCTAGTATTTTAATGCCAACTGCAAATCTTGCATATCAAGTATGAAGTATATCAATATCAAGTATATTTATATGAGGCTATACTGTGTGTGTTAAATATTTCTGCTCAGTGTCAGATATTTCTCTGTTTTGTAAAAGTCATAATATGAGAAGACAAAATTTTTATCTTAACTCAAGTGTTTTGTGCTACATCAGTAGCCTTTTAAAGGGCACAATTTTTCATTTAATCAGAAATCAGAAAATCTTTTTCAGAAAATCACACACACACACACACACACACACACAGAGGTATTATTTTTTTGATAAAGTGTGTGCAGTTTAGTTTTCTTAAGTACCGTTTCAAGAACCGTTTAAGCACCGGAACCGTTTGAAAAATACCGAGTAGGTACTGGTATCGGATAAAACCCAACCAATACCCAACCCTAGTTAATAGTGAGAATTGGACCTTGAACTAAAGTATGACCAAAAGAGGAAATACAAACAAAGCAAAACAAGAGATAACATTAACTGAGAAAAAAAGAAAATGGAGTGGGCTAACAGTAATGAATGTGCACTTTCTGCATGGTAAAAAATGAGTGAATGCTGGAGATGAGATTCAAACAATAAAACATATTGACTAACATATTTTAAAAGCCTCTTCAAGATTGTTTATTTTTTTTCTAATTTAAAGAAAAAGAGGACATATCAAATCCATTATGTAGAGGTTAGAGGCCTCGGATCCTTCTACCTCAGCCATATAAATTGTTTGGCTAAGAGCATAATAAAAGCTATTACAATCAGATTGTAGTTTGTAAATTTATATGATTCTAGCCTGGTCCTACCAGACTCTCGTACATTTAATTTGTACAGAGAGTCTAGCCACTCTCCATTGACAAGCGTTAACTTCCTTGAAGGTGGGTACTCTGTTGAAGTTTAAAACTATTGGATCTGCCCTGAGCCACTCTGGATCTGCCATAACCAATCGCTAACGTTTGGTCGTGGCGTAACCTTACAACTCAAACTAGCGCACAACATCAACGTCATCGTTCTCAGCCACTCCCTCTGTTCGCTGATTGGACCGGCAAAAAATTGGCCAGAGAAAAGCCAAGAATATACCGCAAACCCAGACGACGTACTGAAAGAAAATGAAAATTGAACGGAAGTACGTAGGAGGGCGGAGCCAGGCTAATATGATTCAGGAGTAATTCTAAAAATTGCTTTCAGTGGACAAGGGGAGATCGATCTGCCTAAGAAACCAGAAAATGGTGGCCCAGAAAGTCCCAAGCTTTATACAGGATCAAAACAAATGAACATGGTAGGCTGGGGTAAATCTACACTGGTAACAAGCAGGATCCCTATGTTAAAAGTCTTTAGACAATTTTGGCTTAGTTCAATTAGGACTCAACAATAAGGTCTGCCTGATGGCCTGGGGCCGGCATGAAAGACAATCGGGACAGTTGACGGGATTAATAAATGTATACAGTATATATTAAAGTACCCCTATTATGCTTTTTCAAATATTACCTTTTATGTAGTGTGTAATTATAGCTGTTTGTGAATGTAAAATGTTTGCAATGTTTAAAGATCAAAGTGCATAACAAAAAATGCTATTGTCTCTTAAAAGAAAAAAACGATTCTGAACTGCTGAAACGAGTTGTCAGTTGTCAAAATTTGACAGTTAATGATACAGTTCCCACATGTGCACCTCAATAAATTAGAAATATACACCGGATTATTTATGAACAAACTTGTTAATGCTGTTGTAGAGGAATTACACAGTTACAACATATCATAATGAACAACAAACTGAGTAAAAACTTTGTTGAGGTTCGGGTTAATCAACTAGTCTTCCAATGTTTCATCATAGGACTCTGGCTCGAATTGATATGGTAAAATCAAGGCCATCGTTACACTGATCACACACACCTGATATCAATTCACACACATACTCAAGTCAAGTCATCTTCATTTATATAGCGCTTTTAACAATGTAAAATGTCTGCAATGTTTAAAGATCAAAGTGCGTAACAAAAAATGCTTTTGTCTCTCAAAAGAAAAAATCGATTCTGAACTACTGAAACGAGTTGTCAGTTGTCAAAATTTGACAGTTAATGATACAGTTCCCACATATGCACCTCAATAAATAAGAAATATACACCGGTTTATTTATGAAAAAACTTGTTAATGCTGTTGTAGAGGAATTACACAGTTACAACATATCATAATGAACGACAAACTGAGTAAAAACTTCCAATGTTTCATCATAGGACTCTGGCTCGAATTGATATGGTAAAATCAAGGCCATCGTTACACTGATCACACACACCTGACATCAATTCACACACATACTCAAGTCAAGTCAAGTCATCTTCATTTATATAGCGCTTTTAACAATGTAGATTGTTTCAAAGCAGCTTTACAGAGATAAACGTATAATTTAAGGTAACAGAGATTGTTTTGGCTTTATAGTGGTTCTTTAATAGAGTTATTTTCCAGCTAAAGTTAGTTTTGATTGATTCACTTCCGTCGCAACGATCATTTGTTATTAAATTAGGGGCTGCTAAGACGACACCATTCTCTCTACACAGACTTTAAACGCGAACCTGTGATAAACGCTACAAACGCTAATTCCCTACAAACCAAGCCTAAACAAAGTACTGGTCTTTCCTTATAAATTATAATACAGAATTTTATTTTATTTTGTCACTTCGGGGTAGGTACGCGAAACGAATTTTCCCGACAACGCTGTAGAGTGTAGAGTGGTATCTGTAGAGTGGTAAAGGGATCCTCCATAGGGAGAGAGTAGTTGGCACTTCAGCACTGCGTTGTCATCGGGTCCAGGTGAAGGTCCTTCGTCAGATCAGGATACGGCCTGGATCCGGCAGGCTGCGGGAAAACCTCGGGATAAACAAAGACACTAAAATTAGCGTAGATGCCATTCTTCTTATGATGTAACGAGTACATCAGGATTTATGGGAAGTGTTCCCGGTTCCAGCTGACCTAATCTATGCAGCCTAACATTGAATTATAGAAGTCTATAATGCATTATGTGAATGCTAGGTCACAAAGATGTGTCTTTAATCTAGCTTTGAACTGACAGAGTGTGTCTGCTTCCCGGACAATGTTAGGAAGACTGTTCCAAAGTTGTGGTGCTAAATAGGAAAAGGATCTACCGCCAGCAGTCGATTTTGATATTCGATGTATTATTAACTGGCCGAAATTTTGAGATCGCCATAGACGTGAAAGACTATAATGCGTTAAGAGCTCGCTCAAGTACTGCGGAGCTAAACCATTTAGTGCTTTGTAAGTAATCAGCAATATTTTAAAATTTATGCAATGTTTAATAGGCAGCCAATGCAGTGTTGACAGAACTGGGCTAATATGGTCATACTTCCTGGTTCTGGTAAGAACTCGAGCTGCTGCGTTTTGAACTAGCTGTAATTTGTTTATTAAGCATGCAGGGCAACCACCCAGTAGAGCATTACAATAATCTAGCCTTGAGGTCATGAACACATGAACTAACTGTTCTGCATTTGTCAATGAGTGCATATGGCGTAATTTAGATATATTTTTAAGATGGTAAAATGCGGTTTTACAGATACTAGACACGTGACTTTCAAATGAAAGATTGGTATCAAAGAGCACACCCAGGTTCCTAACCGACGATGAAGACTTAACAGAGCAGCCATCAAGTGTTAGACTGTATTCTAGATTATTACGTGAGGAAGTTTTTTTGTCCAATAATTAGAATCTCTATTAATTTCCTACTTCTAAATTCTGAAAAAACAGTCATCCAATTTTTTATATCAGATATGCATTCCGTTAATTTTGTGAATTGGTAAGTTTCGTTAGGTTTTGAAGAAATATACAGCTGAGTATCGTCAGCATAACAGTGAAAGCTAATTCCATGTTTCCTAATGATATCTCCTAATGGTAGCATGTACAGAGTGAACAGCAGCGGTCCTAGTACTGAGCCTTGTGGTACGCCATACTGAACTTGTGATCGATAAGACATCTCTTCATTTACTGCTACAAACTGATAACGGCCAGATAAGTATGATTTAAACCATGCTAGTGCAATTCCACTAATGCCAACATAGTTTTCTAGTCTATTTAAAAGAATGTTGTGGTCAATGGTGTCAAATGCAGCACTAAGATCAAGTAACACTAATAGAGAGATACAACCACGATCGGATGATTAGAGCAAATAATTTGTGACTCTAACGAGAGCTGTCTCGGTACTATGGTACAGTCTAAATCCTGACTGAAAATCCTTGCAGATATCATTTCTTTCAAGAAAGGAAAACAGTTGTGAGGATACTGCTTTTTCTAATATCTTTGACAGAAAAGGCAGATTCGAGATCGGCCTGTAATTGACTAATTCTGTAGGATCAAGTTGCGTTTTTTTAACAAGCGGTTTAATCATAGCCAGCTTAAAGGTTTTTGGTACGCATCCTAGAGACAAAGACGAATTAATGATATTAAGAAGAGGATCTATGACCTCTGGGAGCATCTCTTTCAGTAGCTTAGTCGGTTTGGGGTCTAACATACATGTTGTCGATTTAGATGAATTAACGAGTTTGCAAAATTCTTCCTCTCCTATAGCAATAAATGAATAACATTTTTCCTCAGGGAGACTAAAATGCACTCCCTGATGCGATACTGTAGTAGACGGTTGCATAGTTATAATTTTGTCCCTGATATTATCAATCTTATAAGTGAAGAAGTTCATAAAGTCATTACTGCTGTGTTGCTTGGAAACTTCTGGGCTTGAAGCTTTCTTTTTCATTAGTTTAGCCACTGTTTCAAATAAATACCTAGGATTATGTTTATTTTCTTCTAATATGGTTGAAAAATAAGCAGATCTAGCAGCTTTTAAAGCCTCTCTGTAAGTAATTGAGCTCTCCTTCCATGAAATCCGAAATACCTCTCGTTTTTTTTTCTTCCAGTTGCGCTCCATTTTTCTGCTCTCTTAAGGACCCGGATGTGCTCGTTGTACCACGGCGTTGGACTATTTTCTGTAATCTTCTTTAGGCGCAATGGAGCAACTGTGTCTAAAGTGCTAGAAAAGAGAGAGTTAAAAGTTTCAGTTGCAATATCAAGTTCTTCTAAGCTATCCGGGATGCTGAGATGATGAAACTGATTAGGAAGATTATTGATAAAGCAATCTTTAGTGGCAGAAGTGATAGGTCTAACATATTTATAACACGGAGTCGGCTTTGCAGCCTTGGCTAAATGTAATTTACATGAGACTAGATAATGATCTGAGATGTCATCGCTCTGCTGCAGAATTTCAACGGCATCAACATCTATTCCATGTGATAATATTAGATCTAGAGTATGATTACGACAATGAGTAGGTCCTGACACATGTTGTCTAACTCCAATTGAGTTTACAATGTCTTTAAATGCCAATCCCAATGCATCTTTTTCATTATCTATGTGTATATTAAAATCACCAACAATTAGTACTTTATCTGCAGTCAATATTAATTCTGATAGAAAGTCCGCAAATTCTTTGATAAAATCTTTATGGTACCCTGGTGGCCTGTATACAGTAGCCAGCACAAATCTCAAACGTGATTTATTGTTTGCACTATATATTTTTATATTAACCCCCTGAGGTCGGCAATCACGCCGGCGTGATCTGCTCGTTTTTTTTTTTATCAGTGCAAAATACTCTGTTGATTTTGATTTTACATACTTGTGTTGTACATCATTCAAAGCTGTTAAATGTCTTCTTTTATTTGTGTACACTCATAATAAAAACAAAATGTTGTGTTTTCCGTAAAACAAAGAAAATAAACATGATGCGCGTTCTGCCGTCTCTCTCAATGTGAAACTCATTCTGAAACGCGACAGAAAATGACCTGTTACTCAGCGAATGTTTGTCACACAGACTTAAAACGCATGTCTATACAACGCTTGGAATCTCTATTTTTAAAGTATGTAAATTATATAAAAAACAAATATTATATTTTTAAGTAATCCATACGAAAGCAGCGGCATGTACAGTTTCTCAAACGCGTCCTAATTAACTATAATGTGACCACACCCACGCGCGCACGAGCGATTGACATGCAAATGATTCATGCGGAGAAACGCAGACCTGTAAACGCCCTCATCACCTCAAAACAAAGAAGCAGAGACTTCGTAACTTACTCCTCTCTGCTTTCATCGAGTTTGGACGAATGTAAGCTGTGCTGTGCTGTGCTGTTTACCTTGAATTTACCTCGGATTTACCTCAGAAGAACGCGATTTGAAGATGAGACGATTTTTAAGGTAAGACATGTTAAACTGGTCGTGCCAGATTAAAATGTATGTTATGAAATGAGTTTGGAGTAAAAACATGAACTAAGCCTAATGTCATATATGTAGCCTACATGTAGGCCTATATATAGACAGAAACATGAAATGTGAACTGGTAGGCAACCTTTCAGTGCTTGTATACATGTTCGACACGAGGATGTTTTTATATTCTATAATAAAACACAGCATGGTAAAAGTAGGCTAATATATATATATATATATATATATATATATATATATATATATATATATATATATATATATATATATATACATATATATATATATATATATATATATATATATATATATATATATATATATATATATATATATATGTGTGTGTGTGTGTGTGTGTGTGTGTGTGTGTGTGTATTCTGTACATTTTAAAAAGCTATTTTAACCTGAAAAATCTAAAATGTATTCCCCAAATTGTGCAGCATAATTTCTCTTGATATCAGCATGTTCACAGCTGTTTTGTTGTTGTTGTTTTTAGAGGAACAAGATGCCACTGAATAAGTCCTGCTGACTTCAACATTCACATAAGTCTCCATACATGCTAAAGTGAAAAATCAAACACCATGGAAATGAAAGGTATGTACTATGTTTCAGGAATGGCACAAAGGTGTGTGACAGTTCAAGTCTCTGTCTTTAGTTCAGTGTGTTAAATAATGTGGGGGTTTTTTTGTCATTTGTGTATCTTTGGATTATGTTGTGTTGTAAATAAATTAAAAACAATCAAAAAGCCATTCTTTTTTAAATCTCCTCATTCTTTGTGCAAGGTTGCTCAGAATGATAGGGCCTGATAGCTCCTAATAGGGCCGTTAGGGGAGGTTCTTTGTCTTTCTCAGGTGAGAAAAGCTTACATGTTAATGAGCTCCCGCATAAAGCTTTTTCACACAAAACACGTCGTAAAATTTTTAAATCAATATATTGTCTTCTCTGAATGAGCAGTCAGGGTGATTTTCACATAGTTTTGAAGCAAATATTCTAGGCTACGTCATACAATTTTCAAAAGTCTTATGAAGAAATAATCAGTATGGGTTTCATGAGCTTATTTCAGTGACAATTGTTTTTTGTTTTTTCACAAACCACGCATAAATGTTATTATCTCAAAACTACAAACTTTTATATACTTGCTGCTGATATATTATTGTAGCAGAGTTTGTGCTGAATACAGTGTAATCAGACTTTAGCCATGAAAATGTCACAAGTAACAGAAATAAGCACAAATGTCAGAGCATGTCAGAACACCTCCAGTGCCCAGAAAACAGCTCAGACCCCAGAGGGTTAAGCACCAACACTTCAAAAGAAGTATATTTAAAACTTGATTTCTTAGTGGTTTTGAAAATATTACTATAAATTACATCAACACCTTCGCCTTTGCGTTTCAGACGAGGTTCATATTTACAACTGTAATCTTGTGGGGTTGACTCATTTAAAGTAATGTAATTGTTTGGTTTTAGCCAGGTTTCTGTCAAACACAGCACATCTAGGTATTTATCTTAAATACTCAGACACCCTATGTAAGACGCTCATATCTTCACACTCTTTGTGAAGTATACACTCATTCCCTGTTGTGACGTTACCAAGCTTTTTTGTATTTTTTGTGATCCGTGTTCTCCTGCTTTTTTGACTTTGGACTGGGTCTCTGAATCATTGTTCTTCGCCTTTACGGAGTTATATTGTATGTTAATTGCCTTATCTCTGCCTGTTATGGATTATGCCTTTTGGATTTTGGATTATTTGGCTTGTGGTACTTTTAAAAAGCTGCCTTATCTCCAACTACATCTGTCTTGTAGCCCATATCTTACTGGTAGTATCATAAATATTTTAAAGTTTACCACACTAACAAACAAACAGTCACACTAACAGTTGGCTCCCATGCCTTTTCTTTTGCATTTTCGTAATGCAAGAAATACTGCTGTAATACAGAACTTTCGCCTTGTTTTTTCAAATGTGATTTGTTTTCCTTGCTTTCCTTGTTTTACCCAGGGCAGGAAGTCATATGTTGACTATCAAGTCAAGTCAAGTCACATTTATTTATATAGCGCTATTTACAATACAGATTGTTTCAAAGCAGCTTTACAGAGATAACAGGAAAATAATGCAAAAAAATTTGTTTCTAGAAGAAAATAGCATCACAGTCCAGCTTATGTCCAGCAGCTTCGGTGATGTTTCATTTTACTTGAAGGACATAATTTACCTGACATAATAAAATGTTACATTTGATTATTCTTAGCCGCTCTGGAATACACTGTGCTGTCATCATCCAGCTCAGTTCAGTTCTTGTATAATAGTGTCAATGCAGGCAGATCAATATTATTGTTGAATATTAAATTAGATTTAATGTCCCTAACTAAGCAAGCCAAGCTAATGGCAACAAAGGTGGAAAAAGGCGACAGTGGCAAGGAACCAAAACTCCATCAAAAAACCTTGGGAGAACCCAGGCTCAGTCTGGGGGCCAGTTCTCCTCTGGCCAATGAACGAACAGTGTATGATCATGATTCAGACTGTGAAACATAGACTTTAATTATATGCATTTATGATGAAATTTACTATGTTTTGTGTTTATCCATGTTCATTTTGACCATGAACAATGCACTATCACTTTAATTCTGTGCGTGAAGCACAGCAAAAATAGACAATCGCTGCACTGATGCATCTCCACTGCTCCTGGAACTCATTGCCAGACTGCATCTGTGTGCTCTAGTCTAACCTGTTAATATGGGCACTGAAAAAAATATGTACTGCATACATACAGCAAATGGATCCTAAAACGGACACAAAAAATGAGACGCTGCATGACTCTGGCAAACTACCTCATTTCTGCTGAGTTCCTTCTTTGAAATCTGAGGATTGATGGTGTGGGTGCACCCTGATGAGGCCAGTTAATTGCTGTGATTTTTTTTTTTACTGGCTTCATGCAGTCGTAACACCTGGAGGGTGTTTTCTTTTGCGTCAGCTACTGATGCAGCATCTCATTCCTTACTCAGGAAACCAAAGTTACATACACAACTGAGTCTCAAATTTCTCTCTTGCCTAATAGAAGCACCCTGAGAAACACCGGTCACAGATCATTTAAACAACCTGCTTTTTGATTATTGAACTATAGGACATGATGTGAATGCAATAATACATGAAAAAAATAAATATTGATACAATAATCTAAAATATCAATATAAAAAAATATCACAATATATGATTGTACCGGCACAGCCCTATGCAGTTACGAACTGCCAATTAGAGGATATTTTGTTGCCACTGTATAAACTTGATCTTTTTAGAGAATATGTACTTAATTTAGCTTTAGTAAATTTGTATTGAAATCCAAGACTTTCTGGATGTGCTTTATAATTTCATTTCCTTCAACCTGGACATTTGTTTTCTTTCTCAGTTACACCCGAGAGGCATATCTTGAGCTTGTGGAGAACATTCGTAAAATAATACCAGGTAACTTGTCACTATGAAATATACCAATTGAATATACCAACTGATTCTTGAGTAGTGGGACAAAACTGCCTATAGAACTGATCAAATAGTTGTGTATGTACTAAAGAATTATTTTGTATTAATCTGTCAAACATGTACAGATGTATATCAATTCACATTTTAATTCAATTTACATTTATTTGTATAACGCTTTTCACAATACATATTGTTTCAAAGCAGCTTTACAGAAAATGTCTACATTACAATTTAAAGGTCCCATTGCATGAAAATTTCACTTTATGAGGTTTTTTATCCTTAATATGAGTTTCCCTAGCCTGCCTATGGTCCCCCAATGGCTAGACGTTTTGATGGGTGTAAACCAAGCCCTGGGTATTTTTGAGAAAATGAAAGCTCAGACGGGCGAATCTAGAAATCTTCCTCTTATGTCGTCATAAGGGGAAAGGTTACCTCCCCTTTCTCTTCTTTGCCCGCTAAAAGAATTTGGCCCGCCCATGAGAAAATGAGCTGCGCGAGCGAGCACGATATTGGTTTTTCCTCGAGAGACATCATGGCTTGGAAACGAGCGAAGCATGGCAGTTGCTCAGTGTTTGGATGTACAAATGAACACAAAAGTATTTTTTTAGTTCCTTCATCCGAACCTCTGAAGAACCAGTGGGTTATGTGAATTTCTGATGTGTAATTGTTCAAGTTCAGACAGATAATCTTTCTCTCAAAGTCATTCAATACTGTTTATGCATCAGTAAATCAAGCCAGTGATTAAACGATCAACTTCACGTCATTTCTCTTAGTAGGATGAAAATAATCTTACTTAAACTGTGATTAATATATATACAGAAAGTGATCAAAGAACAATCCCTTTCCAATCGCCCAAGCTGTCAATCACACAGCACGAGTTTATCTGGACACTTGCCAAAACTCGTTATGAAATCAGTGACGCTGTTACGCTGCACAACGAAGCTCTTACTGTACTTGCCTCATGTTTGCATTGGTGAAATCATTTAGCCTGGCTAACGTCAGACCTCTTTCTCATTGAGACGTGGTCTGGGAACCACATGTTCATTTTCTCGTATTTGAGGCGTGGTTTACAAATGCCCAGAGCCGTTTATTGGGCGCTACGAATGTCTATCAAATGCGCCTGCACGTAGCTCATAGCCAATCGTTTCAATTATACCAGATGACGTATGTAGAGCGACAGAAATTTGACGAGGAAGAAGACGAAATAAACTTGCGTTCTAAACTACTTAGAACACTATATAAGGCTGCATCGAAAGGTAACTTCGCGTCTGATGCCATGTTGGATCCATAGATATAAACAAACTGCTTCGGTGTGTCGCATAGACGTCGTCATCGTCTTGCTGCTCCCTCCCCGTTCTGTGATTGGTTCCCTTTTTGAGGGGAAAATCTGGTCCATGGTGTCCAGGCTGCCTAGCAGCGTGAATAAAATCGCGCTGCGCACAAGGCAGCATGGGGAAACCTTACACTGAAGTCTCACAGCAGACACGCCCCTTCAAACAGAGCATTCAAATCAGAGGCTAAAATCAGGCTAGGAAATATGCCTTTTATTTCTAAATTATAACAACTTTTGATCTAAAAAACATACTAACATTATAAGGGCACCCCAGGAAACATTCTAAAATAATAAAATAATCCATGCAATGGGACCTTTAAGTGATCTGTTATCAGAGGTGACTGTGTCCAAGTTATGTATTTCAGAAATGTACGTACATATAAAAATCACACAGTTAGCTAACAATGTATTAATTTAAGTCAGAAACAATGAGTAAAGTATACATGTTGTTAACATATGATATGGATATACTGTATAGAAAAAAATAGCATCGGTGCATGTTGATTCCGAGTCCTCGCAGGAGTTGCAGTCATCTGTTCAGATGTGTTGGAGCATCTGAATATCATATAAAATCATTTGTCGAATAATTATAAATAATGACAAATCTATTTTCAAATCAACATTTGTATAAATTGACACTATAGGATTATTTCAAACAGACTTAATTTATATGAAGTCTTTTTGAAATAATCCTATAGTGTCAATTTATACAAATGTTGATTTGAAAATAGATTTGTCATTATTAATAATTATTCGTAAGGTCACACAAGTATAGTTTATTTTGAGGTTAAAAAAACCAACACAAAATAAACGATACCTGTGTGACCTTTTTGAACTCATGGCATGTGAAATGTTAAAAGATGACCTTCAGGGTAAAGCTGATTATAAAGCTGACGTTTCTGTTAAGTGTGAAGCCTAATAAAAGAGGTAGACCCACTTTATATTAGGTGTTTTGGTAACACTTTATAATAAGTATGTTGTAATAAAGTGCTTACAAATCATTTGCAAACTATTAGTTAATACATGGTTAATATGTTGTAG
Organism: Squalius cephalus; assembly: GCF_949319135.1. NCBI lineage: Eukaryota > Metazoa > Chordata > Actinopteri > Cypriniformes > Leuciscidae > Squalius > Squalius cephalus. The sequence continues at coordinate 10,198,337 of NC_137143.1, forward strand.
TCTCTACATTGTTAATATATTAAAAGGCTATAAACAAATAGTGAGTTCTTCATTCACTGTCAGTGTAATTAACCAAATTATTATTGTTTAATTAGCTTATATGTAAAGAGTTAGATAATTATTGTTACGCTTTGTTAACAACTTATTAACTGTAAAATTAACTGTTCTCTTTAGATTAGGTCATGGATGTGCTTTAAACCAACCTTTATTAGACATTAATTGCATTAGTATTAAGTGTTCCTTTAAAAAATATATAAATAACAGTAGTCAACATTTGAAGTGGATCAAAAAAGTAAATCAAAGTTCCTAAGACAAGAACGTGTATTGTTCAAAATGCATGTATAACTTTGATGAAAGGTTTTGATCCACTTCAAATGTTGAACCAATGTGTTACATGTGAGCACTTTCACTCTCGAAACAAAATAGTAATTGTAGTTTTAAATTAAGTTTTTAAATTAAAATGTTATCAAATGTAGCAGTAAGAATTCTACTCTTAATTTGTTTGATTACATTTTTTGTGGTATACTGCTATTGTTATTTGTAGTTACACTGTTGTTACTTTTAAAGTAACTGAATGTAATTACACTGTTGACTGTTGCATCTAACCTTAAACTTAGACATAATGTCTATAGTCTACACCTACCTCTAATCATACATGTATCCTAAACTCAATAACAGCAAATAGCTATTGCAAATCTGACAATAGTTTTGCAGAACAAACACAATAAACTACATTATCAAATGCTTAATTTTATAATGTAAGTGCATAGTATTTAAAGACACCTAATATAAAGTGGGACCAAAGAGGTATATTTTAAAATGAACCATCAGGGCGTAATAGTAAATGCTATTTATAAATGCTATTTAGGATACATGTATATACTTTTTTTTTAGTTTAACTTCTAATAATCTATATAAAATATTGAGTTATGTTTTAGCAGGTGACAGATGAGAAATAGTGTCATAATTTTGATAAAAATACTAAAATACATGTCAAAGAATGATTTCAAATGTTTTGTCCCATGTATTGTCAAGTTTTGATGTGATGTAAATGGAAATGCTGTGGTTTATGATGTTCCTCTCTGTCCCTGATAAATGCTGTTTCAGGGGTCAGTCTAAGCAGTGATTTCATCACAGGCTTCTGTGGAGAGACTGAAGACGACCATCAGCAGACCCTATCTCTCCTCAGGGAGGTGGGCTATAACATGGGCTTTCTCTTCACCTACAGCATGAGGAAGGTCTGATCTACCTTTTGCTCTTCATATCAGATACCTGACAGATTCATGTATCTCTTGTATTCCTGTTCATAATAATATGGCAGTCATTAAACTTCAAAAAGTAAGCTAACCTGTTCGTTATAGTCAATTTGACAAAATCTAGAGAGAATAATGATCCAAACAGCATGCCTCTTTCTAAAAAATCATGTTTTCGATTGTAACTTAAAGGGATGGTTCGGAGTAATTTCAACCTAGGGTCCTTTGCACCATGACCTCGAGCCAAACACCCCCCAGAAGCTTTTTTTCCCTTGGTCGAACATTATTAAAGTTAGAGCTTATTCAGAGATATCAGCCGAATGACTTTGTGCAGGCGCTAATGGATCCTATGATGTATCTCGTAAATTACCCCACTAATAATGCCCGGAATGGTACCAAACTTCTACAGTAGTACAAATAGGTTCTGTACTCATAAAACGAGGCATTGGAAAGTTTATTTTCGGCTACAGTGCTCCTAGTAAAAACAGTTAGTCTGGAGCCCTGATAATATTGTTGAATATTAAGTGTCCCCAAATAAACAAAACAAAGGTGAATGAACAGTGTATGATTATGATTCAGGCAGCATTACAGGTCAGAAATCAGATTGGATCGGAACATTCAGAATATTTATCCATCTGGTTGAAGAGTCATCACATTGGTATGAAGAAGGGTTTGTTAAGGATCAGTGCCCACTGGCTGTCGTGTTGATGAGGCCTTCACAGAGGAGAGTCTTGTTGACACAATCTCTGCTGACACTTTAGGGATGCTTTGTGGTCTTGTCTAGGCGCAGATCCACCATCTGATCTGTATACGGCCCGGATCCGGCTGACTACATCATGCCGTGGTCGTGTCTAGGCACAGGCTGACTACAGTAAACCTCAGGATAAACAGAGAGACCAATATTAGCGTAGATGACAGAACCAGGCTAATACGGTCATACTTCCTAATTCTAGTAAGAACTCTAGCTGCTGCATTTTGGAACTACTGGAGTTTGTTTATTAAGTGTGCAGGGCAACCACCCAGTAAAGCATTACAATAATCTAGCTTTGAGGTCATGAACGCATGAACTAACTGTTCCGCATTTGTTATTGAGAGCATATGTCGTAATTTAGATATATTTTTAAGATGGAAGAATGCGGTTTTACAGATGCTAGAAACGTGGCTTTCAAATTAAAGATTGGTATCAAACACTCCCAGGTTCCTAACCGACGACGAAGACTTGACACAGAGCAGCCATCAAGTGTTAGACAATATTCTAGGTTAGTACGTGCAGAGGTATTTGGCCCAATAATTATTTTTTTCTGAATTAATATTGTAGGAAATTACTAGTCATCCAATTTTCTATATCAACTATGCATTCCGTTAATTTTGCGAATTGGTAGGTTTCGTCGGGGCGCGAAAAAATATAGAGCTGAGTATCAGCAGCATAACAGTGAAAACTAATGCCATGCTTCCTACTGATATCTCCCAAGGGTAGCATGTACAGGATGAAAAGCAACAGTCCTAGTACTGAGCCTTGTGGTACTCCATACTGAACGTGATCGACATGATACCTCTTCATTTACTGCTAAAATCTGATAACGGTCAGATAAGTATGATTTAAACCATGCTAATGCAATTCCACTAATGCCAACGTCATTTTTGAGTCTATTCAAAAGAATGGTGTGGTCGATTGTATCAAATGCAGCACTAAGATCCAGTAACACTAATAGAGAGATACAACCATGATCGGATGATAAGAGGAAATCATTTGTAACTCTAATGAGAACAGTCTTAGTACTATAATAGGGTCTAAATCCTGACTGGAAATCCTTGCAAATACCATTTCTTTCTAAAAAGGAACATAGTTGTGAGGATACTGCCTTTTCTAGTATTTTTGACAGAAAGGGTAGATTTAAGATCGGCCTGTAATCGACTAATTCTATATGATCAAGTTGCGTTTTTTTAATAAGAGGTTTAATTATAGCCATCTTAAAAGTTTTCAGTACATATCCTAATGACAAAATGAATTAATGATTTTAAGAAGAGGATCTATGACCTCTGGAAGCATCTCTTTCAGTAGCTTAGTCGTATAGGGTCTAACATGCAATGTTGTTGATTTAGATGATTTAATGAATTTAGATAATTCTTTCTATGACAAAATATGACTAGATTTTGTCAAGAAAAACATTTATTTTTCTTGCAGGAAAATATGCTTTTGAATCTTAAATGTTTCCAAACCTTTTGGTCTAAAACTTGTGACTTTGAGTGTGTGAGTGTATAAATAACAAATAGGGGAAATGAAACTAGACAGATGTCTAGGTTGTGATTAACAATGAAGTAATCAAGAAAACAGAGTTTGCTTCTACCTAGTAACAGAGGGGTTTGCCTATGAAGAACCAATCAAATTGTAGGGAAATTATGTAATGTATCATGTCATTTTTGCCATGCTCCTATTTTATGAAAACTGTTGTATTCCTTTTGCGGTTGGGATTCTCTCTGAAATTTGTCTATTTTAAATTAAAGCATATTCGAAGGCATTGTCTGGAGTCTGTCTAGTTAATGCTGCGCAGCAAGTTAGAGTTAGGGAACTCAGCCGACGTCGATGAGGAGACGCACTAGAGTATAGAGTTAGGGAACTCAGCCGACGTCGATGAGGAGACGCGCTAAAGTATAAAGTTAGGGAACTCAGTTGTCTTCGATGAGGAGACGCGCTAGAGTATAGAGTTAGAGGACTCAGCCGACATCGATGAGGAGTATAGAGTATAAATATTATAGGAATCTAACGTCGACTGTAGACGAGACCCAGGTAGACTTAGGTCAGGTGCGAAATAAGAAAAAATCTACCACAGGAGCAACTGTGTCTAAAGCACAGGTGTCAAACTCAGTTCCTGGAGGGCCACAGCCCTACAGAGTTTTGTTCCAACCCTGCTTCAACACACACACACCTGCAGTTTTCAAATAAGCCTGAAGGACTTGATTACCTGATCAGGTGTGTTTGATTAGGGTTGAAGCTAAACTCTGCAGGGCTGTGGCCCTCCAGGAACTGAGTTTGACACCCCTGGTCTAAAGAGTCAATAGTTTCTGTTGCAACATCTTCTAAGCTATCTGGGATGCTGAGGAGATTAAACTGATCAGGAAGATTATTTAAAGCAATCTTTAGTGGTAGTTCTACCATATTAGTTCTAGTGATAGTTCTACCATATTTATAACAGGGAGTCGGCTTTGCAGCCTTGGCTAAATGAAGTATACATGAGACTAGATTGAGATGTCATCACTCTTCTGCAGAAACCACGGCATCAACATTGATTCCATGTGACAATATTAGATCTAAAGTACGACAATGAGTGGGTCCTGACACGTGTTGCCTTACGCCAATAGAGTTTAGTCAAGTCAAGTCAAGTCAAGTCAAGTAACCTTCATTTATATAGCGCTTTTAACAATATGAATTGTTTCAAAGCAGCTTTACAGTGATAATAGGAAATTACAGTAACAAAGATTGTTTTGCCTTTACAGCAGCTCTAGGATAAAATTATTTTCCAGCTAAAGTTAGTTTTGATTGATTGATTCACTTCCGTTGCGAAGATCATTAGTTATTAACTTAGGGGCCGCTAACAAGACACAGTTCTAACAGAAAACCCTCAATGCGGAGCCAGTGCCGCCTATCCACACAAAACAGTGCCTGGCGGCTTGAGAACGCACTCCCGGAAATAGGTTCCAAGGTGCAAACGATTATCAGCTATCTCTGCGCAAACCTACGCAACCTTTGTGCAAACCTCTGCGCAAACACAGACGTAAACTGTTTGGCGTTAAACTGTCTGAGTTAAACGTAACTCTGTGCAAACACACACATGTGCATCAAGTATTCAGTCCATAGGTATGCGCGTTTGAATATATATGTGCGCTGGCATGTAGTCCTTCTTTACAAATCAACCCTCAACAAACTACTTGTCTGGCCTTAAAATTTTATAATACAGAATTATTTATCGCGTCCGTGTAGCAACGTGGTGACTCTGTACAGATAAAACGACAACTTTTTATCTGTACAGAGGTAAAGGGAAGGGAGGGAGGCCTTCACAGGGGAGAGCTTAAATTAGGTTATGATCTGTTATGATCTAGGTTATGATCTGTAATCATATCATTAACAATAAGTGCTTTTAAAGAAGGGGATTGAATATTTAGCAAACCAAGTTTTATCAGTTGTTCATCTGTATTATATCTTTTTTTTTATTAGTTGAACATCAATTAAATTTTTACCCTTAAATGGGTTTGGTAGTTTTTTTGTATTTACTATTTCGGGGAACAGACACAGTCTCTATGTGATGATATCTAGGTGAAAGAGTCTCTATGTGTTGGGATTTCTTACTTCTGTGACATGAGACAGCTAGCAGACGGTCGGTTTAGCCAGTCTGTCTAGCCAGTCTGCCTGCTTGCTGACCTGGGCCCCAGTTAGGTCAGGTCAAGGTCAACTCCAAGACTATGTGCCATATTACTATAGAGAAGGGCGGCACCATCCCAGGAGGGATGAATACCACAACTCTTTTTAACAGGTCAGGTCTGCCCAAAAACTTTTCCAATTGTCTATGAACCCTATATTATTCTGCGGACACCACTGTGGAAAACTGCTGTGCAACAGTGAAAATGGGCCATCCCCATCATAGTGCTTTAATGGCAAATAATGTCACTCTTTCCAATGACTGAAAACAATTTAAATCTGTTTATGATGTTTTGTCGAGTTTTATCAATGTTTCAGCATGATAACATAAGTCTGTTCACTGATGGTCATATTAGATACATTTATTTACTAATAAGTATAACCTGCAATTAAATCCATTAGTTCAAAAAATTGGTACCAAACAAAAAGTTTAAGAATAATTGATTAAAAACGGGGATATAAAAAAGTATTTTAATATTGAAAAAAAAAAAACAACATTTATTAAAATGACAATGGCTTTTTTCTTGCTTATTTTTAGAAAACCCATGCGTATCATCGGCTGCAAGATGATGTTCCTGTGCCAGTGAAACAGCGTCGTCTGGAGGAACTCATCTCTGTTTTTAGAGAAGAGGCAACTAAAGTCAACATGGCTTTTATTGGCAGTGCACAGCTGGTGTTGGTAGAGGGAGTGAGTATAACATCATACTTCATGATGTTTTGCCTCATGTTCTCCACCTCGTGTAGGGTTGCTTGAGGATTGTTTCAGTGACTTTCAGTGTATGGACAAAAACATTTAAAACGCTTTTAACAAATATAATCTTGTGTAAAGTCATACAGGTTTGGAACAACATGAGTATGAAAAATTAGGAAAGTATGCTCTGGTATGTCATCGGAGTATTCCATGCATACTGAATATTTGCACAGTTTGCATACTATACAGCTCTGGAAAAAAATTAGACCACTACAAAATTATAATTTTTTTCAGAATTTGCTATTCATAGGAATGTTTTTCCAATATTTATCATGTTCTATTGTATTTATTGTGGTACATTTAACAAACTTGTTATAGAATTTATAATAGATTATATGTTAAGGCAGTGGTTCTCAACCTTTTTTGGGCCAGCGCCCCCTATCCATTATCCAGGTCCCTTATCATTTTAAAATGGACAAATGAGTAGACATTTAAAATTGTTGTGCAATTCTTGTTTTACTGTATGTCAAATGTTTGATTATTCGTGTTAAATGTAAAAATGTTTAATGAAATAGAACAATAAATTAATAAATAGTTGGCCTATATTAAAAATAAAGACATATGAGACTGTTCATTCACATTTAAAACATAGTTTAATAAAGCCAACATTTAAAAACATTTTGGCAGGTTTTTTTTTCTTTATCCATTTGAAAATGTTAAAATATGCTATTATAAACTCGTAGGGGCAACAAATGAACTTCCAACTCTCTCCCATGCCACTCAAAATAGATATAAGATGGGCTGTCATTGGACAGTAAAAACGACCGTAGGCTATAGGCCTAGTAGGCGTAGGCTAAAGCGGTAATGTTTGCACTTAGGTTTTATTACGCATTTAGGAGAGCATTGCAAGAAGCTGCTTACATTAACCTTACTTTCAAAAAAAAAAAAAAAAATGAAATCATGATTTTTCATGAAAAATTGTGTTAGAATTGTAGGCCTAAAATACCTTGGTATCAGCTTGTTTTCATCAATGGTATAATTAATACAATTACAATTAATTTGGTTTGTCATTATTAATTTGTGTTCATAATCAGTAAAAAAAAAAAAAAAAAAAAAATCTTCTAACAAGAATAAACACATATGAACAATTAAATTATTATTGTATTAATTATTTTTAACGATCTTGAAACTACCCAAGAAGCGTTTCGCGCTCAGATGTGACGGCGGAATTAATACATTACCAAAATGTGATTGATTACAGAATATATTTAAATTATCCATCAAATTGTCATTTTCTCCTTACAGTCTTGCGAGTTAACAATAATGCCTGACCAGTAAATTACTTGGTGAACAAAGAAAACATTTTGGCATTAGGCATTGGCATTAGTTAATGACTAAAAATATAAAAGTTTTACCTTATAAATAGAATTTGGTTTAATTAATTTAAAAATTCATTGCCGGAGTGAATGGAAACATGATTTATTGAAAATATTTGAAAATATATAAATGGTTCTTAAGTCAATCCTTTTTTAATGGCTTGTCAACTTTCCATTCCTCCGCTGTGTGATTCTAGTCAGCACTGGATTCTAGCCACCACCAGATTGTTGTCAGCGCGAAACACATTTTTGAGCATGTGAATGCTGTTTCTTGTCAGCGCTGGATTCTAGTCAGTGCTTGAGCGCTGGTCTATGACTGGAAAAATAATAGTCATTGCAAAAGAAACGATACATAGTTACATGTCGCATTAAACTGTAAAGTCTGTACCTTCTTGAATTATTTACTAAACAATTGGGTTTCCCCATGTGTAAAATGTGTTCTGCTAATAATGACAGATATTAGGAAAAACCTGGCAGATGACAGGAAATTAATATTTTCACTATGAGAACAATTTAAGTAAAATTCTTTAAGTAAAATTCTGTCAAACTGATAAGGTTTTAAATAATATAAAATACATGCAGTTATGTTATTAACCAACTTTGCATATGGATGATGCCCTGGGACCCCGCTAAACAGTTCACACTTCAACCCTTTTTTTGTGGGTCACTTGATGTCATCCTACAGTTCTTCAGTGACATTCCAATGAGTTGACGGTCATCCTGGTCAGTGGACAGTAAAGACAGAATTGAACCCTTCTTTTCTGCACTAAAATTTTTTCTTTTAACTGTTTTGGCATGGCCAATAGTTTTTTGTTTTTTTGTTTTTTGCAATTACCTTCAAGGTCCTTCTAGCAGAGTTTTTACTATCCAGCTGGTCGTATTACAAGAGGATAGTGATGATCACGTCAGACGTTTCCTTGTTAAATATGATTTAGTTCAGGTGATCACCTAATTGTTAGCTCATTAAGTAGAATAAGCGTGCTTTTTTTGGAATTCAGTAGACACTGGAGAGGAATGCCTGCCGTACATGAAGAAATGTTGATTAAAGTCTCTTTTTTTTTCAGAGCTGTATACTTAATCAGTAGCCAGGTAGTATGTTACTCCAAATATAGCCTTATGGAACCATGAAACATTTCACCAAATATACTTATTTATTTATTTTCTTTTAAATTGCTTCTGATATCAATTTTATTTTATCAGTTTCATCTGATTACAGATTGCCTTTAGTGGGAAGGGGAAATTGTTGTCGATTTTTGTAATAGTCTTAGATGCTCTAGCGATGTTTTAATTCCTAAAAGACTCACACCCCTAAGCATTATGCATGATTAGCTTTTTCAGAATTTTGTTTTTTTCTTTCTTGATATTTTACAGGAGAGTAAAAGAACCTCTGAGGAACTTTGTGGTCGAAATGATGGAAATGTGAAAGTAATTTTTCCTAAAACAGATTTGCGTGTTCAACCGGAGAAACTTCAGATGGTCCCCATTAAACCTGGAGATTATGTGTTAGTCAAGGTATGCTGCTAATTGTTCTTTCTCTAATATTGGAGTAATCAATTTATTGTTAATGACAAGTAAATTATATTATTTTACATTACACATTATTTCAAAGCAGCTTTGAAAAAGTTTGTAGCTGTAATGTTTTTAATATCTTAAACCTTAATGCCTAATTATCCACATTGAGCAGTTTAGAGCAGGCCGGTAGAATAATTAACATATGGCAACAATATGAACAATTTGCTATATGGTATGTGTTTATATGCAGTGCCTTCCTTAGGGCGGTCAACCGCACCAGGCCCCGCGGTGAACGGAAATGGGAAACTGCTCAATGTGAGGACTAAACTTGAAAGTGGCTTGGCAATAAACAAACAGGAACTTTGTTCCAGAACGCCGCAGCTAGAGTGGTCTTTAACGAGCCGAAAAGGGCACATGTCACTCCTCTCCTCACAAAATTGCACTGGTTGCCAGTTGCCGCTCGCATCAAATTCAAGTCACTGACGTTTGCCTACAGAACAACCACTGGTTCTGCTCCCTTTTACTTTAACTCTTTACTTCAGACTTATGTGCCTTCCAGGAACTTGCGCTCTGCAAGTGAACGGCGTCTTGTGGTGCCATCTCAAAGAGGCACAAAATCTCTTTCTCGGACCTTTACCATGACTGTTCCCTGCTGGTGGAATGATCTGCCGAACTCAACCAGAGCGGCTGAGTCCATAGCCACTTTTAAGAAACGGCTGAAGACACTTCTTTTTCGACAGCACTTGATCCAGTAATACTAACACTTTCTCTCTACTACTCTATTCTGTTCTATTAAAAAAAAAAAAAAAAAAAAAAAAAAATGCGTTGATTTAAACTAAGAAGGGTCATAGCACTTGCATTTTGTTGTCCTACTGCTAGTTTAACTGCTTCTATTGTTCTCATTTGTAAGTCGCTTTGGATAAAAGCGTCTGCTAAATGAATAAATGTAAATGTAATGTAAACTTGAACAAGACTAAGACTCACCGAAAAGCAGTTACACAAACAAGTAACAAAGCAAACATGAGGGCTTAAATACACAAAGACTAATGACTTAACAAGGAACACCTGTGACAATCAAACAATGAACCAATGAGAAAACAGTACACTACACCAACCAATGAGTACATAACACATGAAACAAGGAGGCACATGACAGGATCACATTTACATTTACATTTACATTTATTCATTTAGCTGACGCTTTTATCCAAAGCGACTTACAATTGCTATATATGTCAGAGGTCGCACGCCTCTGGAGCAACTAGGGGTTAAGTGTCTTGCTCAGGGACACATTGGTGTCGCACAGTGGATTCGAACCCGGGTCTCTCACACCAAAGGTATGTGTCTTATCCATTGCGCCACCACCACCCCATGGGGGCAAGGGAATCACATGACAATGGGAAATCTTCAAAATAAAGGACATGTAACATTAACATAAAACAAAACTCAAAACTAGGCGTGACAGATCCCCCCCCAATCTGTGGGCAGCTCCCAACGCCCCACAACATAAAACCAAAACAAGACTAACAGAAAGTACAGGAGGGTGGTGGAGCGGAGGAGGTCTTTGGGGAGGGCCAGGCCTGTGAAGGGGGACAAGACTTGGACCATGGCAGGCTAGGACACCTCCAGGGAGACACCAGCAGTGCAGGGAGCCAGGGAGGTGCAGGTAGTTCAGGGAGCCAAGGAGATGTAGGCAGATCAGGGAGTCAGGAGGGATCACCTCCGTGGCCTTAGCAAGGTACCTATAGCTTGGTAGGAGCTATAGGGTTGTGAACTGAAGCAGGCTCACGGGCTGGAGTTGTGCTCAAAACACAACTCAAAACTAGACATGACAATTGTAGAGTCCCCATGCGCAGAATTCGCTCTAAATGGATCCGCACAAGCTTTATACTTTTGCAAAACCTCTCATTATAACCAACAAAGTCTAGACGCGATGTAAATAAGAGATTCACTGTGCAGCTTCATTGTTTATGAGTTTTAATGAGAGTGCAGAACGCAGTAAGTGACTGCTTAAAGAGAGTGCTATTGACAGTTTGAATAGTAGTTTTATTTTTCATGCTGTTTCGAGGACCAGTGATCACGTTCACACTGCAAAGTTTAGCAGTGATAACTGCATTTATATGTGGGAGTGAATCATCCTGCTCACCACAATGTGTAATATTCATAAATATTGGCAAGCATTTGTCCCCCCTCAAAAAGTTGCTATATTAATGTAAATCCTATTAACCCTCTGGGGTCTAAGGTGTTTTTGGGGTCCTTGAGATGTTTTGACATGCCCTGACATTTGTGCTTTTTTCAGTTGCTTATAAACATATTAATGGCAAAGGTGTAATTACACTCTATTTAAACAGGGCTACCATAATATGTGGGCAACATTTATGTACATGTTTGTATTTTTGAGAGAATAATGTTTATGCATGGTTATTGAAAAAAGTAAAAATTAAAGTTTCTGAAATAAGGCCACAAAACACATACTAAATGTGTGTCCACAAGACTTGACAAGACACTAATGGATGTTGTCGCCTAGAGTTTTTTTCAAAATGATCTGAAAATCATCCTGCCTAATCATTCAGATAAAACAATACATTGATTTAAATTTTATAGGACACTTTTTGTTTGGAAAGACAATATGCGTGGGGGTGTGAATGATCATGAATAATGATGTGGTTCACACCTGGGGAGCTGCATAATGAGCCTTTCATTCAGGTGTGCCACTGAGCCACAATAAAGAATGCAAGGACAATATATATATATATATATTTATTTATTTATTTATTTATTTATTTATTTATTTATTTATTTATTTATTTATTCTACAAAATTGGTTCACAGTTGGAAACATCTCGGGAAAAAAATTGTACATACATCTTCTTCCGCTTATCCGGGGCCGGGTCGCGGGGGCAGCAGTCTAAGCAGAGATGCCCAGACTTCCCTTTCCCTAGACACTTCCTCCAGCTCTTCCGGGGGGACACCGAGGTGTTCCCAGGCCAGCTGGGAGACATAGTCCCTCCAGCGTGTCCTAGGTCTTCCCCGGGGCCTCCTCCCGGTGGGACGCGCCCGGAACACCTTCCCGGGAAGGCGTCCAGGAGGCATCCGGAACAGATGCCCGAGCCACCTCAGCTGACCCCTCTCGATGTGGAGGAGCAGCGGCTCTACTCTGAGTTCCTCCCGAGTGACCGAGCTTCTCACCCTATCTTTAAGGGATCGCCCAGCCACTCTGCGGATAAAGCTAATTTCGGCCGCCTGTATCCGGGATCTTGTCCTTTCGGTCATGACCCACAGCTCATGACCATAGGTGAGAGTAGGAATGTAGATTGACCGGTAAATCGATCACCACGACAGACCGGTACATCGACCGCATTACTGCAGAAGCTGCACCGATCCGTCTGTCAATCTCCCGTTCCATCCTTCCCTCACTCGTGAACAAGACCCCAAGATACTTGAACTCCTCCACTTGAGGCAGGAACTCTCCACCAACCTGAAGTGGGCAAGCCACCCTTTTCCGACTGAGAACCATGGCCTTGGATTTGGAGGTGCTGATTCTCATCCCAGCCGCTTCCCACTTGGCTGCAAACCGTCCCAGTGAACGCTGAAGGTCCTGGTCTGATGGGGCCAGCACGACAACATCATCCGCAAAAAGCAGAGACGAAATTGTGTGGTTCCCAAACCTGACACCCTCTGGCCCCTGGCTGCGCCTAGAAATTCTGTCCATAAAAATTATGAACACAACCGGTGACAAAGGGCAGCCCTGCCGGAGTCCAACATGCACCGGGAAACAGTCTGACTTATTGCCGGCAATGCGAACCAAGCTCCTGCTCCAGTCGTACAGGGACCAGACAGCCCTTAGCAAAGGGCCTTTGACCCCATACTCCCAGAGCACCCTCCACAGGATGCTGCGAGGGACACGGTCGAATGCCTTCTCCAAATCCACAAAGCACATGTGGACTGGTTGGGCAAACTCCCACGAACCCTCCAGCACCCTGGAGAGGGTATAGAGATGGTCCAGTGTTCCACGACCGGGACGGAAACCACACTGTTCCTCCTGAATCCGAGGTTCTACTATCGGCCGTATTCTCCTCTCCAGTACCCTGGCATAGACTTTCCCGGGGAGGCTGAGAAGTGTGATTCCCCTGTATTTGGAACACACCGTCCGGTCCCCCTTCTTAAAAAGAGGGACCACCACCCCGGTCTGCCAGCCCAAAGGTACTGTCCCCGACCGCCACGCGATGTTGCAGAGGCGTGTCAGCCAAGACAGCCCCACAACATCCAGAGACTTGAGGTACTCAGGGCGGATCTCATCCACCCCCGGTGCCTTGCCACCGAGGAGTTTCTTAACTACCTCTGAGACTTCAGCTTGGGTGATGGACGAGTCCACCTCCGAGCCCCCAGCCTCTGCTTCCTCAATGGAAGACGTGTCGGTGGGATTGAGGAGATCCTCGAAGTATTCCTTCCACCGTCCGACGACATCTCCAGTTGAGGTCAACAGCTGCCCATCTCCACTGTAAACAGTGTTGGTAGGGCACTGCTTCCTCTCCTGAGGCGCCGGACGGTTTGCCAGAATCTCTTCGAGGCCAACCGATAGTTCTTCTCCATGGCCTCACCAAACTCTTCCCAAGCCCGATTTTTTTGCCTCCACAACCACCCGGGCTGCAGTCCGCTTGGCCTGCCGGTACCTGTTAGCTGCCTCAGGAGTCCCACAAGCCAGCCAGGCTCAATAGGACTCCTCCTTCAGCTTGACGGCATCCTCTTCACCCGAGTGTCTGTTACGCTGTCAAGCCTAATGGGAACAGTGTTTGTGCTGCTTTGTGCGGTTGTGTTTCTGTTTCCTTTATAGGTCACGTGACGTCCCGCCGACTGCTGATTGTGGGTGGGGGCAACTGCTTTAAAGACGCCTTGTTTGACATCCGTTCTCTCTCTCACTCTCACTTCCGATCTGCTTCAGGTGGCAGACGGAGCGTGCTCCGAGGTGTCTCGTGCTCGGCCCGTAATGCCTCTTTATGGAGTTTCTCGTGTCGACTTGAATGAATGAATGAATGAACTTTATTCTTTTTCTTTTTTCTTTTTCTTCTTCAGAACATGATCATTAGCAACAAAACATATTTTGACAGAAAACAATAAAACTAAAAGTCTCAACATGTTCAAAAGAAATGGAAAAAAAAACAAGAAAGGAGAAGGAAGAAGCTAACTTATATTTGCCTTCCCCTTTTACACATCTAGCTTTGAAACGGCTACTGTTTACTCTTGCAAGATATCATAATTTATCCTTATTAAGAAAAAACGTAATCATTTAAAGTACATTTATCTGAATATAAATCACACAATATAATATAAAAAAATAATAATAATAATTAAATATATGCAAAATGGCAAGAAACAGACGAATGGTAATTCAAATCAACCTCTTGAAGAGGAAATGAGATGTTTGTCCCATGTCCACCTTAATTTATATACTTTTCTAATATAGACATTTTAAACCTTCTTTTGAATTGCACAATATGTTTACTTTCCTTAATTGTTATAGGTAAATTATTCCACAACCTCACCCCGTTGACAGATATGCACATGCTTTTAAGTGTAGTACGTGCCATTGATTGAGAGAGATTTCCTCTCCTTCTTAAATTATATCTACTATCTCTTTCCTTAAACCATTTTTGAATATTATTAGGGAGTACTTTGTTTTTAGCTTTATACATAATTTGTGTGGTCTTAAAATCCACTATGTCTTTAAATTTTAATGTTTGTAATTTTAAAAATAAATCATTTGTATGTGCATGATAGCCAACATTGCAAACTATTCTTATTGCCTTTTTCTGCATAGTGCATATCGTCTTTAGGGTGGTTTTATAGGTATTGCCCCACACCTCTGTACAATAGGACAAATAAGGAAGAAAAAGCGCACAATATAAAATATACATTGTTTCCTGGTTCAACATGGGTCTCACTTTACAGAGTATACCAGTGATCTTTGCCAATTTAGAACTAATGCAATTGACTTGTGGTTTCCAGCTGAGCTTATGGTCAATTATTACTCCCAGAAAGGAGTTTTCATAAACTCTTTCTAATCTGGTGTTATCACACAGTACTTCAATAGTTAAGTCTTCAGGAATTCTACGTTTCCCAAAAATCATAAATTTTGTTTTCTTTATATTGAGAGATAATTTGTTTAAATCAAACCACAATTTAAGCTTAACCAACTCTTGAGAGACAATCTTCAACAGATGTTGAAGATTCTCTCCTTCACAAAATATATTGGTATCATCTGCAAAGACTACGAATTTCAACAAATCAGAAGTTTTAACAATATCATTTATGTATAATGTAAATAATTTTGGTCCTAGTATTGAACCTTGTGGTACACCATACATTGTATTTTGGAGCTTTGACTGTACCTCTCCCATCTGCACAAATTGTTGTCTATGTTCTAAATAGCTTTTTATCCAATTTAGGCCTATTCCCCGAATTCCATACATTTCCAGTTTTTGAAGCAAAATGTGATGATCTATTGTATCAAAGGCCTTTTTAAGGTCAATGAATACACCTATAGCAAACTTCTTATCATCAATACTAGTTGTTAGTTCTTCCACCAGGTCAATTAGAGCCAGAGATGTAGAACGATTTGATCTAAAACCATATTGACTATCAGTTAAGATCCCATATTTATCAATAAAACTGTCCAATCTGGTGGAAAATATCTTCTCCAGAATTTTAGAAAATTGGGGAAGCAATGAAATTGGCCTATAGTTAGTGTAAAGATTCTGTTCACCAGATTTAAAGATAGGAACAACTTTAGCTATTTTCATCTTTGTGGGAAAAAAACCCAATTTCAGAGAGAGATTCGAAATATATACTATGGGATCTACTATTGCTACAATTAATTGTTTAATTAAAAACATATCTATATCATTACTGTCTCTTGATGATTTATTCTTAAAGTTATTAACAATATCAAGTACTTCGGTTTTATCAGTGTCTCTCAAAAAAATAGTTGCTGGATTTCTTTCTTCAAGAAATTGTGAGACATCGCCCACTTGTGGAGGGATTATCTCATCAGCCAGATTAGGGCCTACGTTCACAAAAAATTCATTGAAGCCAGCCACGACCTCATCCTTGTTTTTAATTATTTTACCCTTATCAATAAATTCGTTTGGAAATCCAATACTTGATTTTTTCCTTCTGATAATTGAATTTAAGATGTTCCACGTACCCTTTATATTATTTTTATTGGTTTCCAGCAATCTACTATAATAATCTTTTTTACATTTTCTTAAGATAACTGTTAATTTATTTTTATATGTCTTGTATTTAGTTTCTTTCTCTTCAGTTCTATGCTTAACAAAGTCTTTATATAAAGTATTCTTTTTTTTGCAGGCATTCATCAGACCCCTTGTAACCCAGGGTTTATATGGACGTTTAGTTGTTAACTCTGATTGCTGAATTGGACAATTTTTATAATACAAAGTCAAAAAGGTATTTAGAAATGAGTTGTAGGCTAAGTCAACATCCCCTTCTTCATAAACATGCTTCCAGTCTTGAGCTAACAAGTCATTTTTTAATTTATTCAGGGTGTGTTCTGTTCTTAATCTCCTCTGTATATTTATTTTGCTGGTATCTAAATTATCGTGTTTGCATTCATGGAATACAAATATTGGCAGATGGTCAGTAATATCATTTATTAACAATCCACTTTCTAAATTACTACTCATATTATTTGTGAAGATATTATCTATTACTGTTGCTGAGTGGGTGGTAATTCTGCTCGGTTTGGTTATACATGGATATAGGCCTGTACTATACATTGCATCTATAAACTCTTCTATTGCAGGTGATTTACTTGGATTTAAGAAATCTATATTATAATCCCCACAAAAATAAGCAACCTTCTGCTTGGCATTCAAAACCATAGCCACAAACACTTCTTTAAAACTTTCAATACCAGAGTTGGGAGCTCTATAAACACAGCTAACGATAACATTCTTCATTTTACCCATATTGATTTCCACCGTTATACACTCACAAATGTCATCAATAACAGTCGTCATATTTTCAACAATCATATACTTTAACCTGCTATCCACAAACATTGCAACTCCCCCACCCCTTTTGTTCACTCTATTCACAAAATGTAAGTGATAGCCTTCTAATTCAAAGTGAGTCCCTTTGTCATGACTGAGCCAGCTCTCAGAAATAGCGACTATATTAAATTGCATAGTATTATGTTGCAAATAGTCTCTGATCTTATCAAAGTTTGCATATAGACTCCTGCTGTTGAAGTGTACAATTGATATACCATTCTCCAAGTTAAATTTTTCCTTAAGTTGGTATTCAGTATAATAAAAACAATTTCTAGTTACTTGGTCAAAAAAATTACTTTCCGGGTCTATATCTCGTTCCAGCATATTAATTGTTCAATGTGGTCGCGAACATTCTTCCCAATCTCACACAAAAAGTTGAGAAGTTGCAAAATTATTATTCGACAGGTAGGCATATAGTAATAAGAAAGTGAGTTCAATATAAGTCTCTGGAACATAAAGAAAAGCACTTGGAAAAACAATAAGTCGACCATCAGTCTCAACCAAAAAGGGAGAAAAAAACCTTCATAATTTGTATCAGGGTTGTTGCAAGTAAGTGTAGATCTGCTCACCACCACCAAGTTGGGCTCTTTATGTGTAAAACAAACCTCCATCAGATAGATCTGGACCTCAAGAGAATGTTCTTGTTGGCTAAACACTGCCATATTTCTCCAGGTCTTTGAGGTCCCGGATTAGCAGGACCTTCATCTCCTCACCAGATGAAGCATTTGTACGTATCCAAATTTTACATTCCCTTGTCCATGTTGAATGGATTTTCCTTTGTTTCTTCAGTGCCCTTGCATGTTTAGCTATTTCAGCATTCCTTTTCGTGAGATGTTCATTCACATACACCTGTGTGTCCTTTAGCTTTTTTCCTTGTTTCAAAAGTTCTATTTTCTGTTTTCTGTTTACAAATCTCAGAATGATGGTTCTTTCCATTTGTCCGTTTCCTTTGGGGAGGGTATAGCAAGCAGCGATACTCTCCTTATGAATAAAGATGTCCCTGCTATTGAAGAACTTAATCACCTGCTCCTCCAGCGTCTGTTTTTCTCCCTCTGTTAGATCAGCTTTGCTGCTTTCCCCTCGGATGACATTGGAGTAGGTGCGGTGTGTTGTTTTTAGGCCACTGATGACCACGTCTTCTTTTCTTGTATATTGCTCCAAGTCATCAACTCTTTTCTCCAACTCTGCAATTTTCTCATCCTTCTGTGCGAGTAGGTTGTTTAATTTCTTCACATCCTCTACCAAACCGCTTATCTTGCCCACGTTTTCAGCCATTCCATCAATTTTCTTTGCCAGTTCTCTCAAGGCTTTCTTGACATCCTCCATTTTAAATTTGGCTGGTTTTCAGACTCTTGACATGTATTATCAAAAGTGCCCCAAAACATCAACAATTATGGGAAATACTCATACAAGTTAAATCCCAATGTCCATATAAAGCCATAAACTTCACTTTTCTGCTTGGATGTCAAGTCATTTTCATGATTTTTGACGGATTGTTCAAGCCAGACATATCAGGCCTACCAACAGATGCAGCCATCTTGGACTTCATGATCGTGTTTCATAAGCACGTTCCCGGAGGGGAATGCACGTTTTGTTAGATTTAGTTTATAACTTTATTTAGAGCTGGTGGTAATTGGTGATAGGTTTTCACATGTTATTTAGTTTAGGATTAGTTAGGGTAGCAGTCAGAGGACCCGGTTCTTTTTCAAATTGTTGTTCCAGTCTCTTTTCGTGATGAAGTTTTGAGTTTAGCTCATGACCATCACTTCGCGGGTCATCTCGGCGTAAATAAGACTACTGACAGAATTTTACGCCATTTTTTTTGGCCAGGTATTAAGAAAGATGTCGTGAGATATTGTCGAACACGTCACCTGTGTCAGGTCACTGGTAAACCTAACCAGGTGATTCCGCCTGCGCCTTTACAGCTGATTCCGGTTACTTCTGAGCCTTTTGAAAACGTTATATTGGAGTGTGTTGGCCCATTGCCTCGAACAAAGACTGGGAATCAATGGTTACTCACCATAATGTGCAGCTTGACTCGTTTTCCAGAAGCTATTCCGCTCCGTAAGATCACAGCTCCTGTCATCATTAAAGCCCTGATGTTTTTTTTCTCTCTTTTTGGCCTTCCAAAAACTATTCAGACTGACCGCGGTACTAATTTTATATCCCGTGTGTTTGCACAAGCTATGCGTCAGCTCGCGGTCCACCATGTTACATCCAGCCCGTATCGTCCACAGACCCAAGGTGCACTTGAGAGGTTCCATCAAACTTTGAAAAGTATGTTCAAGTGTTTCTGCCTCGAGTTCCAGCGTGATTGGGATGAGGGTGTTCCGTTTGCTCTTTTTGCGGTGCGCGAGGTAGTACAGGAGAGTTTGGGTTTTAGCCGGTTTTCGGGCACACGGTTCGTGGGCCTTTAAAGCTGTTGAAAGAGTTGTGGCTTGCTGAGCCTAAAGAGTGTCCCAGTTTGACGGATTATGTCTCCAATATGCGTAGTAGGCTCAGTCGTGCATGTCAGTTGGCTAGAGATAACTTAGGTCTCTGTCAGAAGAGAATGAAGCAGAGGTTTGATCAGAGGGCTGTTTCCCGAAGTTTCAGTCCTGGTGATAGAGTTCTTGTGTTGATTCCTGGGATGGGCTCTGCTTTGCAGGCTCGTTACAGTGGTCCTTATCGTGTCGAACGACGAGTGAGTGATTTAAACTATGTCATCTCCACTCCAGATCGAAGGAGAAAGACCACGCTATGTCACATTAATCGTTTGAAGTTGTTTTGTGATCGTGGAGAAGGTTCAATTTCGGAACTCGAGTCCCCTTGCACTTCAACTGTCAGAAATAATGCTCGTGCAACAAAAGTGACGCTGTCCAAGAAGTGTGGTGCTGAAGTACACCGCTCGGGTTCAGATCTGGGGGGCCGCTCCTCCCAATCACGCTCCTCCAGGTGTCACTGTAACTGCCCACGTGGGCGTTGAAGTCCCCCAGTAGAACAACGGAGTCCCCAGTCGGAGCACTTTCCAGCATCCCTCCCAGGGACCCCAAGAAGGCCGGGGACTCTACACTGCCGTTTGGCCCGTAGGCGCACACGACAGTGAGAGACCTATCCCCGACCCGAAGGCCCAGGGAAGCGACCCTCTCGTTCACCGGGGTGAACTCCAACACATGGCGGCTGAGCTGGGGGGCTATAAGCAAACCCATACCAGCCCGCCGCCTCTCACCATGGGCAACTCCTGAGTGGTAAAGAGTCCATCGAGATGATGGACTCTTCTCACACTCCTGGACTCAAGGAGTGTGGTTCCAGAGCCCAAGCCGTGCGTGGAGGTGATCCCGACTATCTCTAGTCGGTACCTCTCAACCTCACGTACAATCTCAGGCTCCTTCCCCACCAGCGAGGTGACATTCCACGTCCCTAGAGCTAGTTTCCGTGTCCAGGGATCGGGTCGTCAAGGCCCCCGCCTTCGACTGCCGCCCGATCCTCTAAGCACCGGCCCCTTACGGTCCCTCCTACGGGTGGTGAGCCCATGGGAGGGCGGCCCCACGTCGCTCCTTCGGGTTCAGCCCGGCCGGACCCCATGGGGGGAGGCCCGGCCAACAGGCGCTCTCATACGAGCCCCAACCCCGGGCCTGGCTCCAGGGTGGGGCCCCGGCTGCGCCATGCCGGGCGACATCACAGTCCTTGATTTTGACTCAATCAGAAAGGGTTTTTTTTTTTTTTTTAACCGCTCTTAGTCTGACCCGTCACCTAGGACCTGTTTGCCTGGGGATACCCTACCAGGGGCATATAGCCCCGGACAACATAGCTCCTAGGGTCGTTCAGGTACTCAAACCCCTCCACCACGGTAAGGTGGCAGTCCAAGGAGGGGAATACAATTTTTTTTTTTTTTTTTTTCACAAGTTGTGTATTCTTGCAAATTGTATAATATCCAAGGTAAACATTTCTAGTAATTGTGCAGTTAATTCTCATACTGTATTTTCAGAAAGTTTTGGGATATGTATGCTCTCCCCAAATTTGTCAAATTAAAAAGGTTACAATTACAGCAACAATTAACATTTTAACAATATTTCAGGTGTAATCTTTCTTTGTAAAATCTAAAGTATACATTTGATCATACATTTCAAAGTTAAGGATTCATTAGTTTGAATATAGCCCACATTGGAACAAACACTATAATAACATCTTAGTTGATGGCTTTATTTTTGACAAAACATACTATATATATTTAACATATGAGCAGAAATTGGCGAACAAAGGCTTATTTGATGTGGCAGTAGTCTTTTTTACAGTTAAAACTTTATAATCTATCCAAAACTAGTCATAGGCCTATCGTTTTTATGATATATTAGGGCATATAAATGTCAATTTGCAGTTTAATACGTTGCTTATACAAAGACATTTTATTTCAACATATTTCAGTCGATTTTTACTCATCTCAGTATAGCAATATAGTTTGGTAAAAGCTGTTCATTCATTCACACACAGAAACGCGATTCATATTTAAACATTCTTTTTGCGAGCTGTAGTAAACAACAGCGCGCATCTCTGCCGTTCATTCATTCACACACAGACATGCAATTCAAATTTAAACAGTCTTTTGCGGTTTACAGACACTATTCCATATCACGATTAGAACAAAGCACTTAAGAATAAAGAACTTACTGTTCCTCCGCTGGATCCGTTGCTCCTCGAAATGAAACTACCAGCACTTCTGAGGTAAATTTTCCAGGATTATTATAATAGTATTATTCCTCACAGCGTCACGAGACGGTGTAAACAAGCACATTAATCTGATTCATATTAGCAGATAATGAGTTGTAATGAGCTATAATGAGAACGACTGATCCCACCCTCTATGGGTGGGTTGAAAACATGCAGAACTAGCTACTACTACTGGCTGTAGTCTCTAGCGTCTGGCCAAAAAATCCTCCAATGACACAAAAGGACGATTTTTGCGTCATCTGAAGATTTTTTCCAGACAAAAAATACATAAATCTCTCGTCTCAGGGGGATATGAGGGAGGAAAGCATGGTAATTCAAAAATACTACAGGTTTTCTACTGATACAAAGCTTAATGCTAAATCCTGAAGTATCCTTTTAAGTTTAGAGACGTGCTCCAAAAAAAAGTTCAGTGACGAAGAGCCAGAAAGCACACCATTTATTTTGTTTATTTTACAAAAGCACAATGGTTTTTTTCGCTTGTAAGTGGACACATAAAAAAGACATTTAACAGTTTATTTTTTCATATTTCTTAAGTCTGTATGACCATAAATGACGGAATATTTTAAGTCTATTTTGCTGCTATGTGAAAAGATTGAGCAAAATGCGCCGGCGCGTTTGCCGACCCCAGTATGATCATCATTGGAGATATTAAGAAGAGGATCTATGACCTCTGGAAGCATCTCTTTCAGTAGCTTAGTAGGTATAGGGTCTAACATACATGTTGTCGATTTAGATGATTTAACGAGTTTAGAAAATTCTTCCTCTCCTATAGTAATGAATGAATCGATTTTTTCCTTAGGGACACTAGAATGCACTCCCTGATGTGATACTGTAGTTGACGGTTGCATGCACTCCCTGATGTGATACTGTAGTTGACGGTTGCATAGTTATAATTTTCTCCCTTATATTATCAATCTAATAAGTGAAGAAGTTCATAAAGTCATTACTGCTGTGCTGCTTGGAAACTTCTGGGCTTGAAGCTTTATTTTTCATTAGTTTAGCCACTGTTTCAAATAAATGCCTAGGGTTTTGTTTATTTTCTTCTAATAGGGTTGAAAAATAAGCAGATCTAGCAGCTTTTAAGGCCTCTCTGTATGCAGTCGAGCTCTCTTTCCATGAAATGCGAAATACCTCTAGTTTTGTTTTCTTCCAGTTGCGCTCCATTTTTCTGGCTGCTCTCTTAAGGGCCTGAGTGTGCTCGTTGTATCACAGCGTTGGACTATTTTCTTTAATCTTCTTTAGGCGCAATGGTACAACTGTGTCCAAAGTGCTGGAAAAGAGAGAGTTAAAAGTTTCTGTCGTAATATCGAGTTCTTCTAAGCTATCTGGGATGCTGAGATGATGAAACTGATCAGGAAGTTTATTAATAAAGCAGTCTTTAGTGGCAGAAGTGATAGGTCTAACATATTTGTAACACAGAGTCGGCTTTGCAGCCTTGGCTAAATGAAGTTTACACAAGACTAGATAATGATCTGAGCATCGCTCTGCTGCAGAATTTCAATGGCATCAACATTGATTCCTTGTGATAATATTAGATCTAGAGTATGATTACGACAATGAATAGGTCCTGACATGTGTTGTCTAACTCCAATAGAGTTAAGAATGTCTTTAAATGCCAATCCCAATGCATCTTTTTGGTTATCTACATGTATATTAAAAACACCAACAATTAGGACTTTATCTGCAGCCAATAACTCTGATAGAAAGTCAGCAAATTCTTTGATAAAGTCTGTATGATGCCCTGGTGGCCTATACAGTAGCTAGCACAAATCTCAAACGTGATTTATCATTTACACTATATAGTTACATTAATCACCAACATTTCAAAAGAATTATATTTGAAACTAGACTTCTTAGTAATTCTGAAAATATTACTATAAGTTACAGCAACACCTCCCCCTTTGCCTTTCAGACGAGGTTCATGTTTATAACAGTAATGTTGGGGGGTGGACTCATTTAAAGTCATGTAATCGTTTGGTTTTAGCCAGGTTTCTGTCAAACACAGGATATCTAGCTTATAGTCTGTAATCATATAATTAACAATATGTGCTTTTGAAGTAACCCATTGAATATTATATATCAATATATATCAATTGAATATTCAGCAACCCAAACTTTATCATTTGCTCATTTGTATTATATCTGTTTTTTATTTGTTGAACATCAATTAAATTTTTACCCTTAGATGGGTTTGTAAGTTTTTTGTTTGTCCTAATTCGGGGAACAGACACAGTCTCTATATGATGATATCTAGGTGAAAGAGTCTCTATGTGATGGGATTTATCTGACCTAGGTGAAGTGAGACAGCTAGCAGACGGTCGGTTTAGCCAGTCTGTCTGCTTCCTGACCTGAGCCCCAATTCATGTTTGAGCTTTAAGACTATGTGCCATATTACTAGAGAGAAGAGCAGCACCATCCCAGGAGGGATGAATACCATCTCTTTTCAACAGGTCAGGTCTGCCCCAAAAACTTTTCCAATTGTCTATGAATTCTATATTAATTTGTGGAGACCACTTAGACATCCAGCCATTGAGTAAGGACAATCTACTAAGTATCTCATCACTCCTGGTGAGAACAGGAAGGGGGCCAGGGCAAATTACAGTGCCTGACATCTTACTTGCGAGTTCACAACCCTCTTTAACGTTAATTTTAGTGATCTCCGACTGGTGGAGTCGAACACCATTAGTGCAGATGTGAATAATAATCTTAGAGAATTTACGATTAGCATTAGCCAGCACTTTTAAATTTGCTTTGATGTCAGGCGCTCTGGCTCCCGGCAAACATGTGACTATGGTGGCTGGTGTCTCTATTTTCACGTTCCGTGTAATAGAATCGCCAATAACTAGGGCACATTCAACAGGAGTCACAGTGGGTGTTTCATTGAGTGGGGAGAATCTATTTGTTATGGTAATCGGAAAGGAAGGGCGGTGTTTTGTCCCGTGACTACAGCGTCTCACCGTCACCCAATTGCCCTGCTGCACAGGCTCTACTACAGCCGGAACAGAACAATGTACAGAGTTCACTAAGCTAGTCGCATCCAAAGCAGTATCTAAAGCCCTTGCACTCTTACAAAAAAACCCTTGATTAAAGTTTGGATGCGTGTCTCTAGTTCTAAAATCTTCTCCGCCAGCCTGATTATCTCCCTGCATTTATCACATGTAAATCCTGTGTTGACAGAGCAATGCTATACATGTTACATGAAGTGCAAGTGACAATAAGAGGAGAAGATGACATGACTCACCGTGTTTGTTGACTGATCCTACTCACCTAAGTTGTTTGATGAAAAATAAATAAATAAGAGCGCATGGATGGCACGCTAACAGGCTAGAGAATTACTAGTGTGTTGTGCTAGCAATAACGATTTAGATTGAAACAAGTGATGTCAGGTTAATGTGTGTTGTTGAATAAGCTATATTTAGCAGTATAAACAACAAGGAATGATCAACAACAAGGAATGATCGAGTGACCATAACATGATTGAATGACCGAGTTAAGGACTCGGACTTTAGTCCAACTCGGACCCCTTTGGACTTGATTGGTTAAGGACTTGGACTTGGACTCGACTCAGACTTGACAAAGGTGGATCTACCCTGTAAAATGTAATTAGTTGACCTTACTTAAAAAAAGTATGCAAACTCGTTGCCTCAAAAAAATTGAGTAACCCCAGAGTGCAGTCTGGACGATGGGGCGGGGCGACACTTTTAGGCGGGGCGACATGTGTCGCTCCGCCCACACCCGATTTTATTGGTTTATAATACAGCAATCTAATTGGCGTAGCCGTTTGAGGCATGAGCATGCGCATTCATTTATGTACGAGTCTATGGTAGGAGTTTATGAATGATCTACGACTACGACGCTGTTTGGCCATACTACAGAAATATTAAGTGATGATAACCATGGGGATTTCCGATTTCAGTAGCCTAATGATCAATTGGATAATATTTTGCTGAATTTACGAATCAAGTTAGATGAAGTTACTGTCAAAATGTATTCGTATAGCGCTCAATTCACATCGTCTCAAAGCAGCTTTACAAAAAATCATATTGTAAGCTTTAGGCTAATATTGAGCAGTTTTAGGGCTTGGCAATATCACGAAATATGTTGCTGATAAATTACTGTTTGAAATTTAGATAGCCTACTCTTATATTTATTAATTTACCCTGCAGATAAGTCAGTGCCACTTTTAGTGAGCAATGATCATGACAGCATGAAATTACTGGCATATAGGCTATCAAAGGAGAGATCATTTCTATAGGCTGATATAGGCTAGACAATATTTTTCCGCATGTCATGCAGGGCTCCGGAATGTCAAATCATTCGTAAATGCTTCTTCGTTTTTCCATTAGGATCAGTGAATAAACACAAACTCGGGATTTTACACAAATGATGATAATTCACTGTATTTCAGTAAAACATCGGATAAATCCGAAAGTTTGTTTTATTTTATTTTAAAGCAAAACCACAGTGACAAATAAGACAATAATAGGCTAGCCTACCAAATAGTATACAAGCCCAGATCGATATAATAAATCTGTTTTAGTAAATACATATTTATTTATTTATTTTCACATTTCAGCACTACACGGTTTTAATTCTATTGTAGCCAACGCACAAAACCCAATGGCCTGATGTCACATTAGGATCAGTGAATAAACACAAACTCGGGATTTTACACAAATTATGATAATTCACTGTATTTCAGTAAAACATCGGATAAATCCGAAAGTTTGTTTTATTTTATTTTAAAGCAAAACCACAGTGACAAATAGGCCTAAGACAATAATAGGCTATAGCCTACCAAATAGTATACAAGCCCAGATCGATATAATAAATCTGTTTTAGTAAATACATATTTATTTATTGATTTATTTTCACATTTCAGCACTACACGGTTTTAATTCTATTGTAGCCAACTCACAAAACCCAATGGCCTGATGTCTCAGTAACAGATAGTCGAATTGTAGCCTACGGTCGACACTTATAGAAAACATGAATCTTTAAAAAAATAACATAGGGATTTTACAGAACCAACAGGCCCGCATTTTATTAACAAAGAAACGTGAGTTTGCCATTAAACATTTTATTTGCACTGTAGCCTAACGCACGCATTGGACAACATCTCGCTAAAAAAATGACAACAAAAAACGGTCGTGCTTTAAAAATTAAAATCAGCTGCTTTTACATTCTTACAGTGAATTATCATCCTTTGGGTAAAATCCCGAGTTTGTAAAACATCTCCTTGAAGTAGGCCTGCGTTCGTTTTTAAACAATAACTTCATCCATTCTGTTTCTTAAGTACAATAAAACATTAGCCAATAGATCTTAACTAAAATTACCATGGTAAACCGACAACATATAGCCTACGATTAAAGTTAGCATTTAATATTTCTTTAATACGGCCAAATCATTCATAAAATCGTACTTAAAGGAATGCGCATGCTCAGACCTGAATCGTCTACACCAATAAGATTGCGGTATTATAAACCAATTAAATTGGGTGTGGGCGGAGCGACACGTGTCGCCCCGCCTAAAAGTGTTGCCCCGCCCCATCGTCCAGACTGCACTCTGGGGTACTACAAAAAATTAAGCAAAGTAATCTTAAGATTAGTGAGTTAGAAAAGCTTGTTTATTTTAAGTGTGCAGTACTAAATCAAGTAGTACCACTAGCACGTTTTTTATGTTCATGTAACTTAATAGCCATGCTTAGTGTTAACTTAATTTTTTCATTTTGTGTGGATTGCTTGATATAAATTTAACCCCACTTAGAATGACTAAATACAGTACTGTGCAAAAGTCTTAGGCATGTTAATATCCGTCTGTGTTAGCTAAGAGTCCGTCTGTGATTACATGAAGAAACAGAAAAAACTGAGACAGACTAAATCCAGAAGAACTGCGGGAACGTCTCCGAGATGCTTGAAGAAACCTTCCTGCAAAGCCACAGTACTGTGAAAAGAACTGGCACTTGTTTTAAAATGCTGTAAAGTGAGAATGCTTTCAAAAATAAAATCACAAATTGAATTTATTTATGATTTAACTTCTATTAACTAATTCAAATCAATATATGGTGTATCGACCCTTTGCGTTTAAAACGGCTTTTGTCCAGGTACACTTGCGCATAGTTTTTCAGGTAGCTTTGCAGGAAGGTTTCTTCAAGCATCTCGGAGATGTTCCCGCAGTTCTTCTGGATTTAGTCTGTCTCAGTTTCTTCTGTTTCTTCATGTAATCACAGACGGACTCGATGATGGTGAGATCAGATCATACCGGCTGTTGTCAGACTCCTTGTGCATACACAAATCTCACTGGATTATTACAATAAATGGCAAAAAGAATGTTTGGAAATGTAAACTGATATTTCCTACTGACACACTACAGCAAAAGATATAAATAACTGACTTAAAACTATTTTTGGGGGGGGGGGGGGGGGTATATTAACATGCCTAAGACTTTTGCACAGTACTGTACCTACAACTTAACACTTTTAGTTCTGCTCACTCATTTTTCAAGTTCACTTAAATTAAAGAAACCAATTTCTGAGTTAGGTTTACTTTATTAATTATAGCAGCACTGTCCTTGTACAGCATAATATTTAGAATTTCTTAAAAGTTTCCATTATACAAAAAAATATATATATATTTGCTTTATTTAGTTTTTAGACACATTGACATCAAGAATCAGCCTGTGAATCTCAACAATGGTGACAATTATAAAGCATGTTGCAGTGCATTCTGGGTGCAACCAATCAAAACTCATTCATGGCTCCCATCATGCATTGATTTGCTGCATGAATAAATAATGAGCTTATGATCAGAGGTGATCTGTTTGTCACCATTGCTGAGATTCATATGCAAATTTTTGATGTCTGTGTGTGCCTACATAGAAAAAAAAATAGATTTTTTTTTATTATTATTATTATTTGGACTTCATTGAAATGGCTAAAACATATTATGCTGTACCAGGACAGTGCTGCTATAATTAATAAAGTAAACCTAACTCAGAAATTGGGCTCTATATGAGTTCAGTGAACCAGGTTAAATGATTGTGAAATAACGATTATGTTAAAACACAACCAACACCATCAGATCACCTTTTCTATTTGTTCATCTGTCTGTTATAACTCAGGTACAGCAGCCAAACAAATTCTAAAATTAATGATTTAAGGGTCAAGAGCCCAACTAAAACAAACCCTGATCACCACAATGGTGGCTTAAAATTACGGTTTTCTCCTTGAGCCAATAGTACCTATTCAAGGGCGGGTCTTGGCATGGCCATATATCGCCATCTAGCATAGAGAGGACTGATCTGTGCATGCCCATAGGTCATAAACTTACTTTTTCTAAATGAATCCAGCTCAAGTAGACTGAGCTGGTAAGATTTTTCAACCTCAAAGTACAAGTAACTTACTAAAAGCGAGTGTTAATAGCAGGTTGAAAAAAAATTAAGGTCAATTTACTATTTTTAATTAAATACCATGTTTGCATTTACAGTGTACTGTTGTAGGTATATATATATATATATATATATATATATATATATATATATGTATATGTGTGTATGTGTATATGTATGTATATATATATATATGCTTTCCATTTTCACACAGTAATTTTTCACCTACTAAGGCGAGTGAATTACTTGTACTGTAGGGAACTGAAACAAAGCAACAGAAAAATTATGTTACCACTTTTGCTCTGTTGTAATGAATGTTTTGTTTCACAGAATGTCACTGACTGTTAAATGTTCCAACAGATCACATCAGCTAACTCCCAGAGTCTGAGAGGGCATGCCTGATCCACTCCTCCCTGAACGACAGAAATTCATGGTCATCAAAGCATCTTCTGAGCGAACAGATAATTTCATGCTGACCCTAAGATATCATGTTGCCTTTCTCAGTACACTATATGCATGCTGTAAATTAATAGTAAAGAAATATTGTTCATTGCATTTTATAGACATTTTGCTTGAATACAGAGTAAATACAAAGAAATGCAAAAGATGTCATGTATTGTTTAGAAAAATAAAGTTTCTCTCAAACCAAGGTGCAGTATATATGAAGTATCATATTGCTATATAAGTGAGTTTACAATACTTTTAACCAGTAGTTGGGTGTTTACAAGCTGCAGGAAGATGTTAACCATCTTCTTCTACACAAGCCAAGAGTGCAAGAGTTCATGACTCCATATTCCCATATTTGCATTTATCCAAAATGACTTTTATGCTGATGACACTCTTAAAGGAATAGTTCACTTTAAAATGAAAATTCTGTCATCATATACTCACCCTCATGTTGTTTCAAACCTGTATGAATTTCTTTCTTCTGCTGAACACAAAGGAAGATATTTAGAAGAATGTCAGTAACCAGACAGTTTCTGGATCCCATTGACTTCCATAGTATATTTGTTTCCTGCTATGGAAGTCAATGGGACCCAGTGAAGGGGATGGGTCTGTTTATATATTGCTTCAATTGATTTTGGTGTTCTATAACGACAACGAGATGGTAATAATTCAAAAACATGATTCAAGGGGTGTGTTGTGTCTCTTGTTATAGTCAAAGCTTTTCTCTTAACAGCAATTTCATATAATTGATCGACTGACTTTTTGCTTGGATCCTATGATTTTACCTGCTACTCTTGTAATTCAGTTTAATTTGACTTTATTCACAGATGTAACTTGTCTGACCCACACAGTTATACACTCTCAATTAAACTAATATAAACTCTTTGCAGAACAACCTGATTTACAGAAAATTCTCTCAATTTACATATGTAAATTAGCTCAAAATAAATATTAATAATCAATCATGACTTGTAGTAATTAATTATTAGTAATTGGATCAGTTAATTTAATTAAATTTAATGTAGTAAAATTAATATTACAATCAATCAACCTGTTCGTCCCATGAACACTCAGTGTTAATTGTTTATACAGTATATTCTAAAATGTTCATTTCCGGGGGAGCAAAATGTCTTTCTTACTGTATAGTACTACTAAGAGCCTGTAGTCAAAATCTAAATCATAAAATAAACTTTGTTGCAAGCAGAGAATCAGAACCAAATACGTATTGTGCGCAACTTTTATTAACTAAATCACAAACATAATCTAAACGCACAACATACAATCACACGAACTTGGGTAAAATGGGAAGTGACAGAATGAAACCGGAAGCAGGAAATGGAACTATGGAAAAGATCCATTTAACAATGAAAAGAACCATCAGCTTATTATTTTCAGAGTACCTCATTAAATATATACTTGCATGGCCTTTGCTGTGAAAGCATTTCGTGAAGTTTCTGAAGAAGGATTTTGATGGTCCCCTGAGTCTCAATCGATTTCTTCTGCGTTGAATAAAGAAGAGGTGATGAGCTTGCATGGTTTGTTTGACTCTGTTCTGGTTGGAAGTTCTCTCTCTCTTCATGAGCACATGGCTGGAGCGCAGATTGTGGCTTGCCGGCCCTGGGCCGGAGAGGCCACGCAAGAGCAACCAGAAGAAGGGAGGAAGTCGAAAGAGTTGATGGTTGGAGTTGCGATGGCACAACTTCTTCATTCAATGCAGAAGAAGTCCAAACTCCTGATGTTGTCCTTGATTCTGTTGTGGTTGAGAGAGTCCTCTCTCTCTCCTGAATGAGCACATGGCTGGTTGTGAGGGAATGGCTTGTGTAGAGGCCATTTAAAGCCTGAGAAAGGTCCCACCTCTCAGGTTTGGCTCGACCAATAAGAAAGGTGGAATTTCCAAGCGGGAAATTCCTCTGTTGGGAGGATTTATGACTCTGTCTCAAGTGTGGGCCTTGCCATTTGTGTCCATTTATACACAGATAGATATCACAAACACACTGCATTCTATGAGAAGGTACACCAAAGTCTGAGTTATTAAATGAGGATTAATTATAGGAGACACGATATAGGTGGGGTTACATTAACTAGTAGTTTTCTCATAAAGCATTTCTGCTTTCTTGAGGGCCCAAGTGTGCTTGTTGTATCACAGCTTCTGACTATTTTCCTTAGTCCTGGGAAAGAGAGAGTCAGTAGTTTATGTTGCAACATCCATTCTTCTAAGCTATCTGGTATGCTAAGGAGTAGACACTGAACAGGAAGATTATTTATAAAGCAATATATAATGGTAGAAGTTATAGTTCTAACAGGAGGTTGCAGCCTTGGCTAAATACTCAAGACTAGAAAATGGTCTGAGATGTAATCGCTCTGCTGTAGAATTTCAACGCCATCAACATCAATTCCATGTGACAATATTAGATCTAAAGTATGATTACAAAATTAGTGGGTCCTGACACGTGTTATCTAACTCCAATAGAGTTGAGAATCAGTCTGTAAATTCCAATCCCATTGCGTCTTTTTCATTATCTACATGTATATTAAAATCATCAACAATTAAGTCTTTGTCTGTAGCCTGTACTTTTTCTATAGAAAATCAGCAAATTCTTTGATAAAGTCCGTATGGTGCCCTGGTGGCCTGTATATAGTAGCCAGTACAAACGTCAAATGGGATTTATCACTTACACTAGATAATGTTACATAAAGGTCCATCACGTCAAGTCACCTTCATTTATATAGCGCTTTTACCAATATAGATTGTTTTAAAGCAGCTTTACAGTGATAATAGGAAATTAAAGTTAACAGAGATTGTTTTGGCTAAAGTTAGTTTTGATTGATTCACTTCTGTTGCAAAGATCATTAGTTATTAACTTAGGGGCCGCTAACACAACACCGTTCTAACATAAAACCCTTAATGCGCTCCGGCCTGCTCATTTGCACAACAACAGTGCCTGGTGGATCGAGAACGCAAACCTTGAAATATGTTCCAAGGTGCAAGCGGTGACATTTTTTCAAAAACTTTATCATCTCCGCGTAAGCTTCAAAAACGCGAATCTGTGAAAACACTGACGGTGTGCACATGCATATTACGTGTTCAGTCTATAGGTATGCGTGTTTGAATATGTGCGCAGGCGTTTAGTCTTTCTTTACAAATTGACCACACCAAATTACTTGTCTGGCCTTAAAAATTCATAATACTGAATTTTTTGTTGCTTCCACTTATCCATGTGAACTGGAATCATTTTGACAACTTTTATCTGTACAGAGGTAAAGGGAAGGGAAGGAGGCCTTCACAGAGGAGAGACTAGTTGACACTTCAGGACTGCGTTGTCGTCATGTCCAGACGCAGGGCCTTCATCAGATCTGGATACTGCCTGGATCCGGCAGACTGCGGTAAACCTCGGGATAAACAGAGAGACTAATATTAGCGTAGATGCCATTCTTCTTATGATGCAACAAGTACATCAGGATTTATGGGAAGTGTTCCCGGTTCCGGCTGACCTAATCTATGCAGCCTAACATTGAATTATAGAAGTTGATAATGTGTTATGTGTATGCTAGGTCAAAGAGATGTGTTTTTGGTCTAGATTTAAACTGACAGAGTGTGTCTGCTTCCCGGACAATGTTAAGAAGACTGTTCCAGTCTTTAGGTGCTAAATAAGAAAAGGATCTACTGCCAGCAGTCGATTTTGATATTCTAGGTATTATCAACTGGCCAGAATTTTGAGATCGCAATAGATGTGAAAGACAATAATGCGTTAAGAGCTCACTCAAGTACTGGGGAGTTAAACCATTTAGTGCTTTGTAAGTAATCAGCAATATTTTAAAATGTATACATTTTATATATAAAAATATATATATTAATATTTTAAAATTCAAAAGAATTAAAATAGACCTCTGAGTAATACTATAAATATTATAGTAAATATTACTATAAATTACAGCAACACCTCCCCTTTTGCCTTTCAGGTGAGGCTCATGTTTATAACAGTAATCTTGGTGTCATGTGTGATTGCAGGAAGGCATACGAAGATGAGGATACATTTCCAACACAAAGGTTTAAAGGTAATAATATAAAGTAAATATAGTACTATATAATATAAATACTATATTGGAATGTGCAAAATCATGGCTTTATTGATCCTTTCTTACATTTTTCTGCTAAGACCAGTTTCTTGCACAAAACACATTAAAGCCGTAACAACTTCTATTTGAGAATTATCTATACTTAACACCATTAATATTCCATTTCCTTCCTAGTTCAGTAATGTTTTCTTTAGATTCTTCTTTTCTTCCCTAAATTTCTTACAATTTATTAAAACATGTTCAGTGTTTTCTTTGCATTTGCATATCTTTACATTTATCTGAGTTTACTTTATTCATTAAAAAGAATGTATTAAATCTGCTATGTCCTACTGTAGTCTTGTATAAATGATTTCTTCTCTTCTATTTATATGCTCTAACTTTAATTGTTTTTTTGTATCTTGTAATATTCTCTTTCTTTATTATCTGAGACCCAAATCTCTTGCCAGTGTTTATTAATGTTGCTCGTAATTAATGATTTACCTTAATTTTTTCCGAGGGAAATCTCTATTATGTCATCATGATTTAATTCTTTTTTTGCTAATATATCAGTGATTTCATTGCCTTGAACACCTATATGTGCTGGAATCCAACAGAATTGGACATCTATTTGTAAATGTTCTAATTTTAGCAGTGTTGTGTATATTTCAATTAAAATGTCTTCTATAGATGTTTTACTAGTATAAATACTCTGTAATGCTGCTGCTGAGTGTGATAAAATCACCACTCTGTC
Source organism: Squalius cephalus (assembly GCF_949319135.1). Lineage (NCBI taxonomy): Eukaryota > Metazoa > Chordata > Actinopteri > Cypriniformes > Leuciscidae > Squalius > Squalius cephalus. The sequence goes on from NC_137143.1 coordinate 10,233,002, forward strand.
TGGTTTGATTTCCTCCACCCATTGTAAACCTAAAGATATTGCAACTAGTTCTGCAGCTACATTATTGGAATAATAAATATTTTACTAATATTTATTTTAAATTCCGGAATAACAATGCCACTCCTACATGTGTCTTTAGATCCATCAGTATAAATTTCTAAATACCCAAAATATATTTTGTTTATAGATTCTTGTACTAAACTATACTATCCTTTCCATTCTCTAACCATTCCTTTTTCTTTTCAATAATATCTAAGTTAACCATAGGTTTTGTGAATATTCATGGTGGAATTACGCTTACTGTATGATATTTTCTGTAATAAGTTCAAATGTATTTATTCCATATTCTTACATTTTCTTACAAATGTTCCAACCGAAACCTTTACTGACATATTTATCATATTCCCAGCATTTTTTAATCACTAATGAAGCAAAGTTTTTCTCCTCCTTTAGTCGTGAACAATAATTAAGAGCTAGTTTAGTCCGTCTTAATTCTAGTGGCATTTCATTATATTCCACCAATAAAGCATTAATAGGAATAGTTTTCATTGCTCCTATACTAATTTTTAATGCTCTATGTTGCATTCTAATTTCTCTAAATTGCAGTTCCGTATATCATGCAACCATAATCTAATGTTGATCTCATTAATGCTCGATATATACTTAATAGAGCTTTCCTTTTTGCTCCCCATTCCATACCTGAGATACATCTCATTAGATTTAATACTTTTTTACCCTTTGTTTCAATATTTTCAATATGCTTCCTCCAGGTATATTTCTGATCCAGCCACAATCCCAAATATTTATATTCCTTAACTTTTTCTATATTTTCATTACACTTTAAAAAAATAAAATAATAATTGTTGCAATTCATACACTGATTTTTGATGTCTGTATGAGTCTATATGATCCTGTCAAAAACTTTTCTGTTTAATAACTTCATAAAATTGTTTAGAGTATCACAGCACAGTATTGGCATGCACAATTTACAGCCAATATTTAACAACTTAATCAGATATTAGACTTCAGGTTACCAGGCCACTACATGATGATTATCATCACTGAAAGAGACCAAGATCATCTGATCTGAGTTTCTCTTGGATTCCTACCATAACATATGTATCAGAGACACACAGTTAAAGCAGCCAGAGAAAAACTAATGTTTAACACTGAAGGGTCAAGAGCCCAACTAAAGCAAACACTGATCATCAAACTTTATTATTTTCAATAAAACATCAACTTCTAAACCTTTGTTAATTCTCAATAAGAATGTTAGTATGAAATAAAATCTGGATTGTAATAAGTGAAGATGCTGAGACCTTGAGAGATCTGTTAGTGTTTATATTCTGTTGGGATTTAAAGGGTCACTATTGAGTTGAAGAGTAGAGCCTGAGCTTCAGTCCAGGAATCAGGATGAGCAGAAAAACACTGATGTTTAATGCTGCATGATGCTTTATTTAAAAGACAGTAACTGTGTAGTTGCTGATGCAGTGACACATAGTCACAGAAAATCATGCATGTAATGATCAGTAATCCTGAAAGTGAATAAAAATCATGAGCATAAAATATTTTGATCAAATATGGTGGAAATGGGCAAAATTCACTGGGCGGACTCTATTTAAAAAAAAAAAAAAAATAGAGGTCATCTGGCTTTAGATGACCTTTCAGATGTTTAAAAACCTTTATAATCTATAATAACTAAATTATATAAATTATTTATTTTATGTTTCATTTAACCCCCTGGGGTCGGCTATTGCAAATAATAAAAACAAAACGTGTTTTTTGTAAAATAAAATAATAAAAAAAAAATATATATATATATATATATATATATACATACAGACCCTTTCCAAAAAATTAGAATATCATGGAAAAGTTTATTTATTTCCATAATTCCATTCAAAACGTTAAACTTCCATAGATTATAGATTCAGGGCCCACGACTTAAAAGATTTCAAGTATTTAGTTGTTTATTTGTACATAATTTGGGCTTCCAGCTCATAAAACCCACGAAAACAGGATTTCAAAAAATTAGAATATTACATGAAATCACACAAGTAATTACACAGTGATACCATGGTCATTGAACCAGGTTTTGGTTCTTTTGGCAGTGTGGGCAGGTGCAAATCCTGCTGGAAAATGAAGTCAGCATCTCCATAAAGCTTGTCTGCTGAAGGAAGCATGAACTGCTCTGAAAATGTCCTGGTAGATGGTGTGGCTTAGCGTATATTAGGAAGGCTGAACTCTGATTTTCATCTCTTCAGCAAAACTCTCTGCATCGCTGGATCTTTGACAGAAGCCACCGCCGTCGAAACAAGCGACAGAGAAAGCCTAGGACAGCGCCTAAAGAAGCCGGACGATTCTCGACACCTTCAGCCATCCGTGCCTGCTACGCTATCCGGCGTCATATCCTTTCTGCTGTGTGTGTACGCCGCTGCTACACACACTCTCTTCTAAAAGAGAAATTTCCTACGAGGCGTTGTTTCAAATGCCTCGCACCTCGTCGGTGGAGACCGTCACATCCTCTGCGCTTCCTGTCTGGTCCTTTACCGTGCAGAAGCTGCACTCGCTAGGGCGGCTGCCCTGAATGTGATGAGATGGATCTCCCCACCCTGCTCTTCCCGCTCTCTCTCCCTCTGTTCGAGCCGCGCAAACTGCGCCGTTCACGAGGGATGTCAGAGGCGGACGGTCTCGGGGCTAACTTTCTTTACGTTACAAGAAAGCTACCGCTCCCCGCGCGTGCGTCACTCACCGGCGAAAGAAGGAAAGAGTGTTTTAGTCCTGCCGAGGCCGAACTAACCTCCATTTCTCACACGTTTCTCAGTCCCCACTCAAGTTCAGGTGGCTGGAAATATCAATATTGCAGTAAACGAGCCTGTTATAATACATGCACGCCTGCAAACGAACGCCGACGCAAAACATGATGACGATCTCTGGCTACTCGCCGATTACGACACCTCTTCCCGCTCTCTCTCTCTTTGTTGTGCTGCGCAAACTGCGCCGTTCACAAGGGATGTCAGAGGCGGACGGTCATGGGGCTAACTTTCTTTACGTTGCAAGGAAGCTACCCCGCCCTCGCGGCCCGCGTGCGTGCGTCACTCACCGGCGAAAGGAGGAAAGAGAGTGTTTTAGTCCCGTCGAGGACGGACTAACCTCCAATTCTCACACATTTCTCAGTCCCCTCTTAAAGTTCAGGCAGCTGGAAACATCAATATTGCAGTAAACAAGCCTGTTATAATACATGCACGCCTGCAAACAAACGCCGACACAAGACATGTTGACGCTCTCTGGCTATTTGCCTATTACGACCCCTCTTCCCGCTCTCCCTCCCTTTGTTTGAGCCACGCAAACTGCGCCGTTCACAAGGGAAGTCAGAGCGGACGGTCACGAGCAATGTTCAGCACCCCGTGTGCCTCACTCACCGGCGAAAGGAGGAGAGAGAGTGTTGTTAGTCCCGCCGAGGCCGGACCAACCTCCAATTCTCACACATTTCTCAGTCCCCTCTTAAGTTCAGGCGGCTGGAAATATTAATATTGCAGTATATGAGCCTGTTATAATACATGCACGCCTGCAAACAAACGCAGACACAGAACATGATGGCGCTCTCTTATATGCTCACGCTGACCGAAAGCTTATGTGTGTTTCCCCCTGTGGCTCAGTGGCGAAACCTTAGGCTTTCGCGCCAGAGACCCGTGTTCGAATCCTGGCTCTGGCGGCAGATAAAAATGATGCTGTTCGCGGCCAGCTTTCTTACATACGGAAAGTGAACTCGCCTCTCGCACCCTCCCGCGAGTATTTATGAGCGTCTAAACATATGAGCCTTCAAAGCATTACTCTGTCAGTTCCCTTGGAAAGGCTACTGCAGAAGTGTATTTTGCAGCCAACAAGCCGGTAATACAACCAGCTCGCCTGCACGCAACCACCGTTTTCACGGCAACCCAGAGAAATCTCAAAAGAGTGTAATGTCTGGTTATCCGGTTCAAGCCGCTGGCATTTTAAGTGTAGAAAATATGCCCATGTCTCAGTGCTCACCCCTACACACAAGCACGATAACCCCCGTGTCTCTCACAGAGCCCACTTTCGTAAAGCTGGCAAATGCCGCTCGAGCGCTAAAAGTAGAAAATGTGCCCACGAACCCGTGCCCACACCTGCTCACTGCCCGCTCTGTCACATGGCCAAAAAAAAAAAAAAAAAATCCGGCTCACGCCGTATGTGTTTTAAGTGTAGAAAATGTGCCAACGTTTCAGTGTTCACCCCTATACACAAGCACTATACCTTTCACCTTACAAGTACCTTACAAGTGCCTTACAAGTGCCTTACAAATACCTTACAAGTGCCTTTCACGGAGCCCACTCTCATAAAGCTGGCAAAAGCCGCTCGAGTGTTAGATGTAAGACATGTGCCCACGACCCCGTGCCCACACCTACTCACTGCCCGCTCCGTTACACGGCCACTTCCAGCCGGTCACGTTACGAATGTAAGTCTTGTGCCCACTCACGAGCGCTCACACTTACTGACAAGCATTTTACCCCCGGCGCCGCTTTCGCGCCCCGTTCCTTGCACAATATGCTCCCCGTCCGAAGCCACCGGGACATCATGTGTAAAACGGCAAGCCATCGCTGTCTGCGAGCCGCCGTATTCAAGCACCGAGAGCGCGCGCACTGCGCCCGTGTCTCCGAGTCAGGTTCTCGAGCCCACAGAGTGCGGCAATCGGAACCCGGAGGCCATTCTGCCCCTAGCTGTACATGCAAAAGCATTGGAACCTATTCCAGGCGTGTCAGAATGGGTGCTGAGCACAGTAAAGCAGGGCTATTCATTGCAGTTTGCTCGCCATTCCCCGCGCTTTCGAGCACGAACCGAGATGAGAGTGAATGGGGAAGTAGCACACCTACTTCGTGCAGGAATAGCAAAACTTCTGTGCAAAGGGGCCATAGAACCGGTACCTCCTTCTCTGAACGAGTCAGGCTTTTACAGCCATTACTTCCTCGTGCCCAAGAAGGACGGAGCTCTCAGACCGATCCTAGATCTGAGATAATTGAACAAAGCTCTTATGAGAAGACCGTTCAAAATGCTCACAACCAGACAGATCCTCGCGCAAATTCGCCCGGGGGACTGGTTTATTTCCCTCGATCTGAAAGACGCTTACTTTCAGATTCAGATAATACCCCGTCACAGGCCATTCTTGAGATTCACCTTCGATGGTCAGGTATATCAATACACCGTCCTGCCGTTCGGCCTGTCTTTGGCACCCCGTACATTCACAAAGTGCATGGACACGGCTCTCGCTCCCCTGAGAAATCAGGGCATGCGGATTTTGAACTATTTGGACGATTGGCTGATTCTAGCACAGTCAGAGAAAGAACTTATTTCTCACAGAACAGTGCTTCTCAACCACCTGGAAAGCCTGGGTCTCACGGTCAACTGGACCAAGAGCTCATTACTGCCCAGTCAGTCAGTCTCTTTTCTGGGTATAGAACTGGACTCTGTGGCAATGACGGCCCGGCTGTCGACACAGCGCGCGCGCCGTGTTCAACGCCTGGCCGCGTCTTTCCAGAAAGGCAGCGTCGCTCCTCTAAAAACATTTCAGAGGATGTTGGGTTGTATGGCATCAGCTGCAGCAGTGCTTCAGCTGGGTCTACTGCGTATGCGCCCGCTGCAACGCTGGTTGAACGCTCCAGTGCCTCACCGAGCCTGGGCGTCCGGCGGCATGCGAATCAGAGTGACTCAGAGCTGCGTTTCAGCACTGAAACCCTGGTCAGCGGCCGACTGGTACCAGCGGGAAGTGACAATGGGAGCTGTCTCGTACCGAAAGGTTGTCTCGACAGACGCCTCCAACTTATGTTGGGGCGCTCTTTCGAGGGCAGACCGGTGTTTGGCCTGTGGTCAGACCAGGAGAAATGCCTTCATATAAACTGTCCGGAGATGATAGCGGTCGAGAACGCGCTGAAGCGCTCTAGTTAGTTAGTTTCACATAAAAAATGATATAGTACTTTATTTAGTTCTTAAAACTACATGGAATCGAAAAAAAACAAAAGCCATGAAATAAGTATCTTATGCTCATCAAGCCTGCATTTATTTGATCAAATATACAGAAAAAACTGTAATATTGTGAAATAGTATTTAAAATATAAATTAATAAAATTTAAAATAATGGTTTAAAATATAATTTATTTCTGTGATGCAAAGCGGAATTTTCAGCATCCTTATTCCAGTCTTCAGTGTCACATGATCCTTCAGAAATCATTCTGATATGCTGTTTCTGGAGGGCCACTGTCCTGCAGAGTTTAGCTAAATAAATCAATTAAATAAATACATAACCTAAAAAAAACACACCTGGACCAGCTAATCAATACCTTCAGTAACACTACACAGCAAAAAAAAACCAGTGTTAAATTAGCTTAGCATTTATTTGGCTACGTTCAGACTGTCAGTCCAAATCCGATTTCTGTGCATATCCGATTGATCCGGATATATACACAAATAATCAAATTTGGACTGACAGTCTAGACATAGCCTTTGAGTCGACACTCAAGAAGCAGTGTTAAAGTTAATGAGATAATTAAGTGATTAATTGAATGTTGATTAACAATTAGTGATGAACACTGGATATTAACAAGCATAATCACTGAAGGAAAGAGTCAAGAGTCTGTTTTTTTTTTGGAGATCAGTGTTTGCTTTAGTTGGGCTCTTGACCATTGATTACTTTGCATAGCATTTCTCTGGATGTTCTGTTTATAAGGCACATATGCTATGGCAAAGAAAGCCAAGAAAAAATCTGGTCATGTGTTGGTGGCTATGGTTTAACCTCCCTTAATATTTTTCAGTGTTAAAACCCTGATTATAGAGGTGAGTTAAAATTATCTTGTTGATTGTAACAGCCCTGAAATCTTAATCTGAATGATTTTCAAAAGTTGTTTTGCTCAAAAAAGGTTTGATCTAATCTATCACTTACAGCATATGAATCTCAACAATGGTGACAATAAAAAAGTATGCTGCAGTGCCTTCTGGGTGCACCAATAAAAATTAATCCATGGCTCCCAGCACGCATTGCGGCATGAATAAATTATGAACTGAATTGTAGTAATTTCTGTTAATTTTACTATTTTCTTTTCTTCTTTTTGCTCTTTTGATGTGACTTTCTAGTAGCTTGCTTTGTGATGTTCAAAGCCCTGTTTATCTGTTTGATTGTTGTTGAGATTCATATGTTGATTCTTGAAGTGTGTGTGTCTGAATGATAAAATAGTTATCAGGGCTAAATGCTCAAAAAGTCAAAGGGCTGCTTTAAGTAATAATGTAAAAACAACACATCACCCATATAATTAAATATTTTGAGTGAGATCATTGATTCAGGCCACTACTTGGTGATTGCACCCATCAAAATATAATCAACACCTGATTACATTTTTGCTGGGCTTTCTTTGCAATAACAAACATGCCTTACAAACACGCAATTACACCAACCAGAATAATCTATCTATAAATTACAGAAACGTCTGTCTGTCTGTATGTCTGTGTGTGTGTGTGTCTGTATGTCTGTATGTCTGTGTGTGTGTCTGTATGTCTGTATGTCTGTTATTCGCATATCTCTCGAACTGTTAGTCCGATGGATTTCAAACTCGACAGGTGTCTTGCTACGGGCACGAGTAAGTGCAGTGCCAAGTTTGACGTTGTTTCGATGAGAAATGCAAAAGATATCGGTAAATATATCGGTAAAAGAAGCACTTAGAAGGTTGTGGTTTAAAAATAAACATTCTGACATTAGAGGGTTGTATCGGTCAAAGAAGCCCCAAGAAGGTTGTGGTTTAAAAATAAACATTCTGACATAAACACTCAGTCAGCTACACTGTTTACTTCTGAATATTATAGTTTGGTTCCAAAACGTGATAAATCCATTTTGATTAATTTTAGTAAAAATATAAAAATGAAGAAAAAAATTGGAAACAGGTTGTTTTGTATTCAGTGGGGTCCTAGCAAGTAAAAAAACACCAGTTGCCCAGGCTGGAAAAATAATTTCCCTCTTCCTGCAAAAACTCAAAAGTTTCATTTTGTTTATCGTTTCCTAGTAACAAAGGCTGGCTATCTTTCCCATCTTTCCATTGGCTTCATGTAATCCATTCTCCCCAATAATTTTCCATGTCATCTGATTGTTAACAGAATTATTGTGGTGAGCGCAGAACATTATTTTAATTAAAAAGATTATTAGGTTATAAGAAGGAAACTTTTAATCAGTCAATGCGTTTTTCCGGGTATGCCAATAAATAGCATAATGGTGGTTACACCCATCATTGGTTGATAATCATGATAATTCTGAAATACTCCGCTTCGCGTCGTGACCGCATTACCACCTCGGGTGTGCATTATTTTTCTAATAATTCAACGGCCTGTCGTCAATTATTCCTTACTTAATGCACAGGTAATTCCAGTCAGTTTGATTACAGTTCGAAATTAATCCGCTACTATAAACATTGGTAACCATAGTAACACAGTTACACTTACAAACAGAGTGAGAGACACATATGAAAACGTTTATTTAGGTAGGCTAAATGGATGATTTTTGCATATCGTTTAATTTCTATGGTGAATATGGCAATTTTAAAAAATGGGCCCAGGCACAAGACGAAATAGAAGACTTGGAGAAGACGTTGAATGACAAAAAGCGGCACAAAGAATTAACACCGGCAGAGCTAGATAAGATCGAAGACGACAAAGATGAGGTCAATACGAAAAAGACTGGGCAGTTAACACTTTCAGTGACTTTTTGCGCCAAAGACAGAACAATTGTGATTTCGAGACCTACTCTGCTTCTCTTTTAAATGAGACATTGCGGGAGTTTTATGTATGGAAGTAAAATAATGTCAAATGTTTTTGAAACAAAAAGCCTGTTGAATTGCACTACTTGAAAAAAATATGCATCGCATTAACCATGCTTGCATTTTAATGCATTGTATTTTTAGGGCTTGCATTTTTATGGGCTGAAATTCAACATGGTTGAATATTTAAGCTGTGAATATTTCAATTAAAAACATTTCAAACACATTTTCATTATTAAAAATTCAATAATCCATATTCACCTTTCATATTTCACTTCCAAAATATTCAAACTGTTTAAAAATACAACCTATAATATCCAACAGGCAATTTTCGGTCCATTTAATTTCGCTTTGCAAATTCACTTCCACAAATTCAGTGGTTCAAATTCGACAGTAAATTCAAAGGAACTGCAGGAAAAGCAGTAGATTATCGAGCATAATCTTCATCTGCTGTTAGTCGACCTCACCAGCAGGAGGTGCAAAAGCGCGTGTTGTAGACGAAGACCAGCAACAGTTAGAGCAAGCCATTCATTCATAAAATGAAAATGATTATCTGTGTCATTATATATGCGGAAAAGATGATAAAGACACAAAAGCTGTGTTTATGTTTCATTCAATAACTTCATTGTTACTTTCCCTGTGTAGCCTACATGTTATCAGCTTTCTCTATGAACGGGATTATTATCGGTTTTCCTCAATACCTCATACTCAAGGATTCCCCTTCCGTCGGGACAAAACGCTTAACGTAGCTTATGGACTACAGTGATATGAAAGACCAAACTCGCACTTTATTGGGGATGTAGGGCTGTAGGCTACTATATAGGCTAGAATAGATGGACGAATATGAACGTAACACGCAAAGTTTCATGCAGAGCGTTTCGTGATATACTGGCATAAAATCAACACTTGATCAATACTAACACTTTCTCTTCTCTTCTCTTTTCTCTCTCTCTCTCTGTAAGATTATAAAGAAATCCAACACAAAGTGTCTTTTCTCTCCGTCCTTTATTTGGTAGTGAATGAATAAAACAAAGAAAAAGAAACCAGGGCCGGGAAGCTCAAGAGATAAAGCTTAGCTCCCCAGTATTCTACACATATATAATGAGAATATAGAGGGAGTATCATTATCTTAACCAATAAAATCATCCATGATATCATAGGTATCATATATACTGTTCTATAACATAACTATAAATGGTCAATATCCGATACAGTTTCCTTTAGGTCCTTTAGATCCGAAGGGCTTCTGCAACACACAATACATAGAAAACACACACATCTCTCTCCCCCTTTCTACATTGGGGTGCTTCTTAATATGAAACAGATGTTGCCTTACGTACACACAAAAGGAATGTGCAAACCAGGCCTTTTCGTCTGGACACTACTTATGCTATGGACAAAACTATTACATGGACAAAGCTGAGACAAAGAAAATACATTTCTAACACTCTCTCTCTCTCTCTCTCTCTCTCTCTCTCTCTCTCTATATATATATAGTATAGTAGGCTATGCCTACGTGTATTGCATTAGCTTAAACTGGGAAGAGTTATATCACTTGCATATTGTTGTCCTCCTATTATTAGTTTAACTTTAAATCAGTTTGGATAAAAGCGTCTGCTAAATAAATGACTAAATGTAGCCTAATAAATGTCAAATTGGCTTGACATTGGGGATTCGCACATTTAGGGACCGTCTCAAAAGTTGCATACAACATTGGCATACACGTTTCTAACTTCAATAGCAAACTTAAATTTATTTGAATAAATATAAAAAATCCAAAGGGTGCGCAGTATGCCTGACACTACATGAAAACGTTACAGTTGGTTTTATGACTGTAAGTCGTTCTATTCAAATGATATTGAAGTTAGAAACGTGTATACCAATGTCGTATACACTTTAGAGACGGTCCCTAAATGTGCGAATGTCCAACGTCAAGCCAACTTTATGCCAGTCTATCACTGTGAAACGCTCAGCATTAAACTTTGCGCGTTATTCTGAGTCCATCTGCTTGCCTGCGAGTTTGGTCTTTTATATCACTGTAATTAGTCCATTAAGCTACGTTAAGCGTTTTATATGTCCAGCAGGGGAATCCTTAAGTAGCCTATAGAGCATTTTTTTTTTTTTTTTTTTTTTATTCAGTATTAACAATACAATACAACAACATCTGTTTATGCCAGGGTTGATACACAAATACACTACTAAAACAGGCATACAAAACAAACAATAACCACAAAATAAAATAAAAAATAAAACGAGACCAAATTACATAAAAGGATGCAAATTAAACATATTTAGAGAGTACAAGATCGGTCTTAATAGCCTTTCTATTTTTAAGACCTCTTACAGTGGTGTGATATTGTTTTAGCTCTGCTAAAAGGTGTTCGAAATTTGGTTTGGACTCTGCCCATTTCTTCTTATGAATATGGAATTTTCCTAAGACTAAAAACAATTGGACAAAAAAAAGAATAATCCTTATCTGTTCCACCATCTTCAAAGTAAATAAACACATCTTTTCCCCTCAATGTTAAAGTTTGTCCAGTTTTACGTCTTATATAGTTTTCAACATCTCTCCAAAATATCTTACTATATACAATCATAAAACAGATGACAAATTGTTTCATCATAATTACCACAAAAGGTACAGGAATATTCAATGTCAATTTTAAATCTCTCTAAAGTTTTCTTTGCTGGATATATTCTATGTACAATTTTATAAGACACCTCCTTTATTTTATTATTTAAGAGGAATTTGTCCCCAGTTAACCACATTCTTTCCCATTTGATTTCTTCAAACTGAGAAGCCCAAAAGGATCTTGCTGCAGGAAGTGTTTTAGTGTGCATTAGATTCCTAATGTATTTGTTTGGGCATTTTTTGGTAGTGATGTCAATGTCGCCAAGGAAAATTTCTTGTGTAGTCAAATAACTGCCACTTACAACAGTTGAGTTATATTTTAAAATCTGAATGATATTTCTTGGCACAGCATCAAAAACGATAGCATACTCCTTAGGGGAGACAGGAAATTTTGCTTTTGAAAGAAACTCGTCGTATGTTAATAACTGACCTTCTGTGTTCATGAGTTGTTCAACTAAAAGAATATTGTTATCTACCCATCTTTGGTAATATATAGATTTATTTTTATATTGAATATTCCTGTTATTCCAAATATAACAGTTCGTGGGAGAAAAATTGTGTTTGTAGACCATTTTCCAGGCTAACAGGGCATGCTTGTGAAAGTTGGCCAACTTCACAGGTAACTTCTCAATTTTAAAATCACATTTCAACAAGAAGTTTAATCCTCCCAGTGAATCAAAAATCTGTTTGGGAAAGGTGTTCCAAATGCTCTCTGCTTCCTTAATTAAATTACTTAACCATCTCACCAAAAAGGAATTACTTAATGTTTCAAAAGTCAACACTTCAAGACCACCATCTTTCCTTAAATTACATAAAATATCTTTACGTAAATAATGGGATCTATTCCTCCAAATGAAATTAAATAAGATCTTATCAAGTTTTTTATATACACTAGCTGGCATTCCCATGGATAAAGATAGATAGACGGCACGTGATATCCCTTCTGCCTTAGACAATAAAACTCTGCCATTCAGTGACAAGTCCCTCATCAACCATATATTAAATCTTTTCCTTATTTTCTCTACTATGGGGTCAAAATTGAGATTACAACGCCTTTTTTCATTTTTATCAATGATAACCCCCAAGTATGCTATTGTATTTTTAACAGGAATACCACTTATGACTGATAAGTCACATTCCTTTAGTGACAACAAAGCAGATTTATTTAGATTCATTCTTAAACCCGAGACTTCGGAGAATTTTGTGATAGAATCAATTGCTTTGATAACCTCGTGCTTATTACGGAGAAATAATGCCGTGTCATCCGCTAACTGTGAAATTTTAAATTCTGTACCTAATGTCAATATACCTTGGAACTGGGCATTTTTAATATGTCTGGCCATGATTTGTGTAACAAGGAGAAAAAGAAAAGGGCTAAGGGGACATCCTTGTCGTATTCCACGACCGACCTCAAATCTAGGAGTTGTGCCATGAGCAAGTTTAACTGAGCTGTTACATCCTCTGTATAGAGTTTGAATAGCCTTTAAAAACTGTTCTCCAAAACCAAAGCATTTGATCGTTTTTAACATAAATTGATGACTAACTGTGTCAAATGCTTTATAAAAATCGACAAATAGGACAAAACTATCATCTACTATGTATTCATTGTAATCAATCATATCCAAAATCAAACGTATATTATTACCTATATTCCGTCCTGGCATAAAGCCTGATTGTTCTTCATCAATTATATCATCTAACCCTGATTTTAATCTTTTAGCAAAAATTAGTGCAAATATTTTAGCATCACTATTCAATAAACTAATTGGTCTCCAATTTTCAATACTTAATTTATCTTTATTTGGTTTGGGTATCAGTTTAATAAGTCCTTGTCGCATAGTTGGTGGGAGTTCCCCTTTCTTAATGGCTTCTATATAAACTTTAACTAAAAAAGGAGCTAACAATTGGTCAAAAACCTTGTAAAATTCACTTATTAGCCCATCATTCCCTGGTGATTTATTTTCTTTTAGAGAAGCAATACATTTTTGCACTTCTGATAAACAAATCTCTCTGTCACAAACCAATTTAAAGGCATCGTCAATGACATCAATATAATTTTGTTTACTTTTTAGGAAGAGATCCATATTTTTTGCGTTTTCGACATCAGTAGAGTACAATCTTTGATAAAAATCAGCAACATATTTTGATATCTGGATCTTATCATCACAGACAACATCATTGATTTTCAATTTACTTAGGAATGATACTTCAAAGTTTCTTTTTTCTAGATTAAAGAAATATTTAGTGCATTTTTCCCCTTTTTCAAGCCATTTCCTCCTAGATCTGACGAAAGCCCCTTTAGCTTTGTCTTCATACATCTTGTCCAATTTAAGTTGTAAAGAAGTTAGTTCTGTAAATTCACATCCAGTTAAGTTAACTTTCTCTGATAGCTTTATTATTCTAGTGATAACTCTGGATTCTTCCTCTCTCTTGTCTTTGGCTATTTTCTTCCCTAGTTTTATAGCTAACTTACGAACTTCAAATTTCATCAGCTCCCAGCAGCTTCCAAAGTTGTCATCAAGACTAGCTTTTCTCCAATATTTTCCAATTATCACGGCGGCATCATCCTTAAATTGTTTATTTTGTAATAGCATTTGGTTTAATTTCCAATAATCTCTGTTTGGTTTGTAACTAAGTATTATTAAATCTATCTTTATATAAATGGCTTGGTGATCTGTGAGAACAGTAGGTTCTATATGAACTGAAACCATCTTGTCATCGATCTCCGAAGAGATCAACCAGAAATCTATACGGGACTGCTGTGACCTATCTTTATTACTCCAAGTATATATGCTTTTGTTGGGATTTTTGTGTCTCCAGATATCAACAAGACTCATCCTTTGACATACATTCTCCAACTCATCTGAAGAACTGTTTCTTGGAGGCCATCTATCCAGATTTCCATCCATAAATGTATTAAAATCACCTCCCCATATAATTTTGGCAGTAGGAAAAGTTGTAATCAGCTGGTTAATTTTATTTTCTATTGTTGTAAATAATAGCTTGTTGTCTTTTTTGTTGTTACACGCATAGATGTTTACAATAATGAATTGGGAATGATCTACATCAACAACCAGTATTACCCATCTCCCATTTGAATCAGCTAAATGTTTTATAATGTGCCCTTTAAAGTTTCCCTGTAAAATAGCGACCCCTGCTGACCGGTTACTCCCAAATGAAAACCATATATTTTTCCCCCATTGACTCTCCCAAAAAGAAATATCCGATTTAGTAGCATGAGTCTCCTGTATAAAATAAAAATCAGCACCTTGGTTTTGAAAAAATAAAAATAAACATTTCCTTTTCAATTGGTCTCTAGCACCTCTGGCATTTACAGATAAAACAGATACAGACATAAAAACTCAGAACAAATAACGTTAACTGTATGAACTTCTTTGCAAAAACTGCAGAGATAACTGCTCTAATGTAATCATTAGCTGCCTCAATGCCCCTTATTACACATGGGGGGTTACCTTAAGATATGGTTGCACTTCAACAGAGCATACAGGATCTTTCCTTTTCAGGTGTCTTTAATTTCGTTTCCATTCACAAATGCTCTGATCCCCACGAAATAAGCCTTCTCTCCTCTCTTTCTTGCCGCTTCTACAGTTGGCCAGAGCCGGCCGCGAATGGCTCTGTCTTCAGCGGTCAGGTCTTCTTTGAAACGAAGCTTCTTGCTGCTCAGGAACTCACTCTTCTTAGATGCCCTCCAGATTAAGTCTCTCGCTGTTCTCGACACAAACCGGATGATCACTGGTCTTGGTTGCTGATTGGAATTGCCATCTTTGCGTCTCCCAATTCTGTGGACAACGTCGATTGCCTCCATCACTGCTCCAACCTCACTAGTCGACAGCACCGCACGGCAGACCTCTTGCACACGAGACTTCAAGTTGTCATCCTCTCTCTCTGGGATCCCGTGCAAACGTAGGTTTTGTCGTCGGCTGTACCGATCACTCTCATTTACTTTAGTTTCCATTTCACTGACTTTTCTCTGGAGTGTCTCGCATGAAGCTTTTAAGATGCTATTCTGTTTTTTCAGATCTGCCACTTCTTTATGACAAAAGTCCAAAGACTTTTTCAGACCATCTATCTGGACTGTATTGTAGTGTACCGCCTTGTCTGTCTGATCCGCCCGTTCGTTTATCTTGTCAATGACGGCAGAGATGATGGTATCCTGAAGTTCCAGAAGCGATGGCTGTTCTTCGTTGCCTCTTGCCTTTTTCATTTGAGGTTTTGTAGGCGTGTTAGGAGATGAGACACACTCCTCAAAAGCACTGACCTGGCATGCATAAGAGTGTGTTTCTCGGGCAGTTCGTTTTTCCTTATTTGTCACCACTTCCATTGCGCTGTTATGCTAGCTGCAGAGTTAGCAATGACTAGCTCGAATAATAAGACGCTATTTTTCCGAAAACCGGCATAAAAAAAGGAATTAAATAACACTGCAGTCAAGCAACCACTAAAAACAACTTTTAGCAGCAAAATTAAATTCTAAATGTTAATTTGAGCAGCAATCTTCAACAGTCGTTACAGGTCTATTCAAAACGCGTCTGGTCTCGCCGCCATCTTGAATCGGCCTCTCAGCCTATAGAGCATCACAGTCCCGCCCACAGCCCGAGAGCGCTTCGGTGCCGGAAGTAAATTTCCCATTCATTTTTCCCATTGACGTTTTCGAAAATCCGTATCTAAAGAGTTTTAGAGCATGTCTGAGGATAACCAGCTACGGCTGAACTCATAGGCATACAACATATCATTTCGAGTGAAAAAACGGCGAGAAAATCCAAAAAAAGTCAAAGGTACAAGACTGTGTACATATTTTCATTTCCGAGCGAAGGAACTACTCATCCCATAAACCACCGCGCCTCACTGAAGTTGACTGAAGCCACAACCGCGAAAGAGCCTTTAGAGCGACTTTAAAATCTGACGACAGCCACGCGAACTTTTCTTGTGCCGTTTATAGCAGTTCTTTCAGTAGTAATTGTGTAAATAGACTGGAAAGCATGGCTGGCGGTCCGCGGCTCACGGGTGCAGATCTGGCAGTCCGCGCGGCGTTCTGCTCATCAGTTTCAGCGGCCCACGGGCAGGTTGCTGACAAATGCCTCAACAATTTCCCACTTGTGGTCCATGCTCATTTTATTCATGAAGTTATAGTTCATCCTTAATTTTAATAACATTTAATGTATTTTCTTAATAACAACAAGTGAAAATTAAAAAGTGAAGGTCAGCAAACCAGAAAGTGCATCATATTCAGTTTATTAACTTGCCATGAATTATTACACAAATGTTCAGTAAATGCATGAAGAGCTCTCTATGGCTCTGGGTATGCCTAAGCTAAATATTCTTTTGACAGTGGCATCATAAAATGCTTGATATGACTCATACCATATATGAAGACTCCTCGGTTCAAATGTCACATCAGTGATACCGTGCAAAAAAACGCAACAGTTTTTTTTTTTTTTTCTATTTATCTTGAGTCTTCACGAACTTTCGCGGGGTTTACACGAGCTCCACCAATCAGATGCATCACTGTGGGATTGTGGGATTGTTTAGGATTGTGGGTAATGAAGTACTTCTCCAAGACATCGCGAATAAAAGGCATTTATCTCAAAACAAGGTTAGTGCCCCATGAACTTTTGGCGGTTATATGAGCATATACAATCGCTTAGTACAGCCGTAGCTGGTTTTAAGTCTACCATGTATGGTTACGTTTTTATGGCTTATACCCCAACTGTCAATGGAGAAATTGTATTGAATTTTTACTTCCGGCACCGGCTGTGGGCGGGACTGTGATGCTCTATAGCAGGGATAGGCAACTTCGGTCCTGGAGGGCCACTGTCCTGCAGAGTTTAGCTTCAGCCCTGATATAAACTCACCTGCCTGTATCTATCTAGTAATCCTGAAAGCATTAATTGCCTTGTTCAGGTGTGTTTAATTAGGGTTGGATCTAAACTCTGCAGGACAGTGGCCCTCCAGGACTGGAGTTGCCTATCCCTGCTCTATAGCTTGCATGCAGCACATGCCACAATATAAAGTTAAGGCAACTAAACAACCAAGATAAATATACGTCAACCTCAAAAATGTAACATTGGATCTGTATATCCGCATCGGGGAATAACATCTTGTTCACGGTAGAGAAAGATGCATGTAGGCTACACAGGAAACGTAACCGTGAAGACACTGTATTTAACATAAAACCGCCGTCATAATAATCACAAATACACTTACATTGCTGTTAAATGAGTTTTATGAATGAATGGCTTGCTTTAAAGGTTGGGTAGGTAAGAATTGTCTAAAGAACTTTTTTTCAAATTGGCTTAAACTGTCTTTATATACCAATACATAATTAAAATGTAAGTACTTTGAAAAAGAGAGTATAAAAATTGAGTGACTATAGTGTATTTAATCTTCAAAAAACACAGCTCATTAATTCCTACCGGGACGAAACAAGTGATTGGCTTGCGCAACTGTCACTCTCCGTCGCCATGACTACCGCCGCTATTACTGGCTCTGCCCACGTGCGCGCAGTCGCGCACCCGTTTTTAGGTGGGAGTGGAATTAATGAGCTGTGTTTATTGAAGATTAAATACACTAGAGTCACTCAATTTTTTATACTCTCTATTTCAGAGTACTTGCATTTTAATTATGTATTGGTATATAAAGACAGTTTAAACAAATTTGAATAAAAGTTTTTTTTAGACAATTCTGACCTACCCTACCTTTAACTGTTGCTGGTCTTCGTCAACAACACGCGATTTTGCACCTCCTGCTGGTGAGATCGACTATCAGCAGATGGAGAGTATCTCGGTAATCTACTGCTTTTCCTGCAGTTCCGTTGAATTTACTGTCGAATTTGAACCACTGAATTTGTGGAAGCGAATTTGCAAAGCAAAATAAAATGGACCGAAAATTGCCTGTTGAATATTATAGGTTGTATTTTTAAACAGTTTAAATATTTTGGAAGTGAAATATGAAAGGTGAATATGGATTATTGAATTTTTAATAATGAAAATGTGTTTGAAATGTTTTTAATTGAAATATTCACAGCTTAAATATTCAACCATGTTGAATTTCAGCCCATAAAAATGCAAGCCCTAAAAATACAATGCATTAAAATTCAAGCATGGTTAATGCAATGCCTATTTTTTTTCAAGTAGTGCAATTCAACCGGCTTATTGTTTCAAAAACATTTGACATTATTTTACTTCCATATTTATGCCTCTGTTCAGTCTACCGCTGGACGCGAATACAGTGTTGCAAGTTTGATGTGTCTCAGAGCAGGTATAAACCGTCACATTACAAAATATATCGTGATAAAGACTTCAAGTCAAGCAATGCCGTCTTTAAATCAGTTTTAAAGCGCTACAGGAAAAATGGAAAAGATACCAGCGTTCATCATCCGCGTATTACTGAGTCTGACTTGGAGAAAATTAGAAATGCACCTGCACTCTCCCCTTTCACACCCACAGGACTTGTAAGAAAAGTTTGGTTTGACATACAGCTGTGTTTTGCACGGAGTGGAAGAGAAGGAAACCGTAACCTATCAAAAGAGTCTTTCGTTCTCCTTCAAGATGAGAATGGGAAAGAGTACCTGACCCTGGCGCATAACCCAGAGACAAAAAACCACAAGGATCCCACTAGTAATAATCGAGGATTTTGCACTAGTAATAATAATGTTAAAAAAGAAGGATCAAGAGCCCAACTGCATCAAACACTGATGACTTAAATAGTGAATCTTTCTTTCTGTGATTCTGCTTGTTAACAGCAAATGTTCATCACTAATGTTCAATTATCACTCAATTAATCACTTAAAATCTAACACTGCTCTGGTGTTACTTTTAACTCCCTGCATGCTGGTGGTTCACATATAAACACTGAGCGGTGTTAATTTTACACCAGGGATTTAACTGGGGATGAGACTCGAAAATGGATTTGAAGCGCCCAGGTGGCAGGTCAGTTTCACCTGTGAATAGGCTATTGTAGTTTTTCTTTTCTTTGTTTACTTAGTTAAAGCTACACTGTGTAACTTTTTTAGTTGATTCTTAGCAAAAAACACTTAGTTCTTTCAAAAATATATGTGCTCATTAATGTATATTTACTTCTTTCAAGTAATAAAGTATTCTCTTAAGTTTATAATCTGCCATTGAAAGTACATACGGGTGAGGGGTTCGAATGCCGGTCGCCATGTTGCCCCTCCATCTTGAAACTACATTCGCCAAAGAGGGACATGCCTGTAAATTCAAGCTTCGCCTTTTGCGTTTTTCACTCAGTGACACCGTGACGAATGCGAGGGGGAGATTACTCGCGAGCTCGCGAGTGCCGGCAGATTTGAAAGATAGTGTGGTGTGTGTGTGTGTGTGTGTGTGCGTGTGCGTGCGTGCGTACTCACATTTGAAAGAGAGAATTAAAACATCAATGCGACAGACAAATCAGCAAGACCATAGTCAATATTGGAGTAACTTTTCCCAGATGGAAAGAGCTCATGAGGAGAAAAGATTTTAAAACGGACGCCGAGGTTGCCTGCTTTCTTCTCGACAGGTAATTCAGCCTGATGTAATTCATTTGTGTAAATTCGAAGTTTTATAGTTGCTTGTCTAACCATAGCATGGTTGTGCATAACGCCAGAACGACCTCTAGTATAACTTCATCCTCGCGTCAATGGTGAAAAAGTATTGTTTACCTTGTAACATAAATCTGTGCTGCGACGGATCACAGGTGATGAATAGTTTTAAAGGCGCAATTTTTTAAGCTATATATAAAAAAGGACACTGTAAATTTTAGTTATTAGGGCCCAAGCCCTGAAAGGGCGAAGGCCCTATTGTTTTTGTAAGGATTTTTTTTTTTTTTTTTTTTTTTCTTCATTATTTTTTTTTTTTTGCCTTTTTGCCACTTTTGGGGCCCTTAACATGCTCAAAAACTCTTGAAACTTTGCACACAGGTCAGAACCCGCGGCCATCAGGGCCGGACTGAAGCTGGTACCCGGGCGTGGCAGGGGGGCTCGACAGCGCCCCCTGGAATGGGGTCCGAAATCTTGGTCCATATATCAAACAAGCTTGCATGTAATAATATGAAACTCAGTACACATATAGATCTCATCGGGCCGCACAACTTTCGTGCTCTAAGTTTTACAAAAGCCCAACAGGAAGTCGGTTATTATACGTTGTTTGGAAAACGCATACAATGGAATGTGAAATACTCCTCCTAGGGAATTCATCCGATCGCCGCCAAACTCGGTGTGAATGAAGTCAAGACATTGAGGATGAATTCTTGCGAACAGATTTTTGATATCTCGAACGGTTTGGCCGTGGCGAGGAAACGAATTTATGGCGAATAATGGGACACAGGAAGTGTGTTATAACTTCTTCATACATTATCTGATCTTGCTGAAACTTCAGCAGTGTATTCGTTGTAAGAGGCCGATCACATGGATGTGACCTTTGTGAGTCAAAGTTATAGCGCCACCAACTGGCAACAGGAAGTGTGTCACTTTCAAAATGCTTTGAAATCACTTTCTTATTTTTACCCGATTTGCTTAAAACTTTATGTGTATAATGTAGACACACGGCAGATGTAGACCTGTGAAAGGATTATTGATATCTTAGATACTGTTGCCGTGGCAACGCATCAAACTTTAATATTCTTTTCGGATGCTTTTGAGACTCTTCACATGCTTGAAAATGCATGAAACTCGACAGACACATCACATTTATTATACAGTTGACATGTGCAAAGTTTCAGAAACGGGCATGGTGGAATGGCTCAGTAGCGCCACCTTTAGTCAAAAATGGGGGCTTAGTTTTTCCTAGAATCACAAAACTTGGTAGGTGTATTGTTCTCATCAAGCAGGACACCTTTCTAATTTACAGTCATAACCTCAGACCCACAGGAAGTCAGATATTTTGGTTTGAATGTGGATTTTCTGGAGAATTTTCTCTCTCTCTCTGTGTGTGTCTGTGTGTGTGTGTGGGGGGGGGGGGGATTTGTCTATTCCATTTAATCTTTGTTTTTCAAGGTTTCAGGGGCTTTTGGGGCCCTAATCGTGCTCAAAAACTCTTGAAACTTTCCACACAGGTCAGAACCCACGGTCATCAGAGCCGGGCTGAAGCTGGTACCCGGGCGTGGCAGGGGGGCTCAACAGTGCCCCCTTGGACACGGTCTGAAAACTTGGTCCATATATCAAACACGCTTGCATGAATTAATATGAAACTCGGTACACATATAGATCTCATCGGGCCGAACAACTTCCGCACTCTAAGTTATTAGCTCCGCCCAACAGGAAGTCGGCTATTATGGGTTGTTTGAAAAACGCATGCTGTGGAATTTAATGTACTCATTCTAGAGAATTAATTCAATCCCCATCAAACTCGGTGTGCATGAAGTCAAGACACTGAGGATGCTAAATTGCGGACAGATTTTTGATATCTCGAACGGTTTGGCCGTAGCGAGGAATCGAATTTATGGCGAGAAAAGAGAAACACGAAGT